>NW_024412396.1:21224498-21252835 GCF_014898765.1 Herpailurus yagouaroundi | reverse complement strand
TTATTGTCAAATTGGTTTCCATACAACACCCAGTGCTCATCCCAAAAGGTGCCCTCCTCAATACCCATCACCCACCCTCTCCTCCCTCCCACCCCCCATCAACCCTCAGTTTGCTCTCAGTTCTCAACAGTCTCTTATGCTTTGGCTCTCTCCCATTCTAACCTCTTCTTTTTTTTTTTTCCTTCCCCTCCCCCATGGGTTCCTGTTAAGTTTCTCAGGATCCACATAAGAGTGAAACCATATGGTATCTGTCTTTCTCTGTATGGCTTATTTCACTTAGCATCACACTCTCCAGTTCCATCCACGTTGCTACAAAAGGCCATATTTCACTTTTTCTCATTGCCACGTAGTATTCCATAGTGTATATAAACCACAATTTCTTTATCCATTCATCAGTTGATGGACATTTAGGCTCTTTATTGGACTTTTAGCCTCCACAGTTGTGAGAAAATTCATTTCTACTCTTTAAGCCACCCAGTCTGTGATATTTTGTTATTGTAGCTCTAAAAAACTAATACATTCATGGATGGAAACTTTTAAAAAATTTCTAGTATGACCATTTGTATAATGAACATATTTCATCATATTTCTTTACGTGCAAATTGAGAATCTATCACATTAGCTAGGAGTAAAACAAAAAAGAATAGAAGCTATATCTTCAACTTAGATTTTGGTGAATTGACTTTATACTCTTCACAGATTAATTGAAAATTCCCATATTTCACACCATTACCACTATTTGGACTATGATTAGCTCTTCACAAATATGTAGTCACTCCTTGGTTTTAGTTAACATCATGAAGGGCAGCAGACATGCCAAACATTGCTGTATTTCTGTTAACACATATGCAATAAACATTTCTGGTCAATACTTTCTATTTTATGAGGAAGATATTAACATTCTATTTTTGTCAAACTAAGAGAAAACATGATTGCCAAATGGAATCTGAGCAACTCTCATGTTAAGTAATTATTAAAATGAAGACAAGCCTGAGCATTTTGTACTTTTACTCCAAAATCATCTGTGGAAGAGATAGAGGAAATTTATTTTATCTACTTGATAAAAATGTTAACCCTGATCATCAACACACACATATTTTCTTCTGAAGACTAAAGGTATACTTGTTCCATTCAAGATCTACTGGTCGTTTTAAGGTAAAAGCTAAATAACCTGATCTAACATGTGCACAGCAGGAGCACTTTGCTCTTTTTACATGAAAGGGTGCTTTAGAAAGACTGTTGAAAATGTCACTATATGGTTAAAATAGTTTCCTTACAGAAGTAATGAAATAGTCTCAACAAGAAAAAGTTTTTATCTCTGATATTTTTATTCAAAACTTTCAAATAAAATCATTCACGGAATTAATCAGGTATTTTCTAATTTTCTCACCATTGTGCTAGTTTGGTACTGAGTGACCTGAAAGTTACTGACCTTGTACAGCTGGTACATCTACATAGCTGTGCCTTCCCATAATTTAGGATGAATCAAAAGACCAAAACAAGTATATCAGGCAAATCTACATTATTTAGGGAATGTGAGGGTGAAAAGTAACTTTCAACACATAGCATATTACAAACATCAATGTATAATTTAAGTCACAGAATGTTTTTATTGACAACATCATTTGTAGTGAATTCCCATCGTAGAAATAAAGGAAAATTAGAAAAAAATATGTTTGCTTTCTGCAGGTAAAATACTTCATATAATCCTGGGTAACTAATGTGCACTTTCTAAAATTAGCATAACTTTAAATAACACAAACTAGAAAATCACCAGTTAACATCTACTGATTGAAAAATAGCAGTAAATTTTAACTAAGCTGAATGAATTCAACTGTAAAATTGTAATTCAATTCAATTGTAAAATCTCAATCTAAATTTACCTTCTAGTTCCCTGTTTAACAATCATTTATGGTTGTACTAAATATATGAAATACGGTATTAGAAATAGAAATACTACAGGACATTTACTATTGTCAGCAGGCATTACTAAATCATATAATATAAACAGGAATAAAATAAGGCCTAGGCAAAAGAAATCCATTAAGCAGCCTAAGGAGATACCAATGGAAATGCAAACCAATTAATCCTAATAAAATCCATGAGATATCAATGCAATATAAGTGATATACCCTATCATGTGACCAAAAAGTGACATGGTTCATGGTCTATAATTTGTTAAAATTCCCTAGGAATGCAAAAACAAAAGGGGTAAGATAAGGGAAATGTAAAAATTTATGTTCACTTTATATTTAAATATAGTTATTTTTACTAAATATAATGTATACATGTGTATGTGTGTTACTACTATTTTCCTGTTGATGCAGAAAAAAAAGTTATAATTAACTTTCCCTACCCCAGTCTGGGAAAACTTAAAGATATTTTTTCACAATATTGTAGAATTCTCCTTAAACTATTATTGAAAAATAAGTAATCTAATGATTACTGAGCACACGAATTGCAAAGCAGATGTTTTATTCTTTAGGAAATGAAGTATATCTAAGTCTCTGTAGTACAGTTGGCAAGATAAAATGTTCAAGTATTTACATACAATTTGACTCAGCTCTATACAATATAGTATAGACTGGAAATATTTTTCTAGGTCTCTTCAAATAAACATGAATTTACTTGATAATCTGTATTACAGGTAAATCTAGGTATATTGGAGAAAGAGGAGAATGGAGATAAAGAAACCACTTAGAAAAGTTTCAGATTGTGTACTTGTGAGAAAAAGGATCATAGGGTGATTATCAAGTCTCGAATAAATAAGACTCACTTAAACTAAAAGAAGAATCAATCAAATTCGTTAGTAAAACCTTTGGGGGTAAAAACTAATGAAAGATAATTCTGATTTTTCTCATTTCTCAGAGGATATTATAAATAAAAATAAGCAGATTTTGATTAGGATGAGTCAGCCAACAAAACAACTAATTACCCCCTCAGTTTTCAAAATTAAATCTAATATTGAAAATTTATCAAAATTTAATCAAGTAACCAATCTGAGAAATCCCTTTGAAAATATATTTGATTAAAATTATGTTCAGTGTTAAGCACACCTTAAAATGTCCAAAAGCACTTGAAAGTTTAAGAAAGGATATCACAACCAAGGTCATGGCTAGAGATTTCAATTTGGAAGTTATATATGAAAGAATAATAAAGAAATAGATGTTGGTAAAATCAGGGGGAGAGTTAGAGTTGCCCAAGGGGAAATGTAAAGATTTTGGACAGATCACAGTCTGCAGTTAGATGGAGGTCATCGGTGACTTCACACAGAGCAATTTTAGTGACCCAGAGAGGATGCAAAAAAGATTACAGAAAGACAGATATAAATTGAGGACATAGCACATTGCTTAAATCAATATTTTAAAAACTTTTTAAGAACAAAAAGAGAAAGATAAAAATTAGGGAATGAATTTGATGGAGTTTATTCATTTTTCAGTAATGTCTGATCATGAATCTAATTAATATGTTTCTATATAAGTAAACATACTAAATTAACTTTTCAGTCATGCTTATTAGTAGAAATTAGAGCACATATACTTGATTTCAACTAGAAATTATTTTACTCACTAGTTCTCTTATAGTTCTAATTTGGTTTACTATATACACCTCCAAGATCATTGCAGCAGTGGTCAGGGGATGTAATAACTCACCTGTTGACTCTTAAATCTCCCATCTGTAACTGACACTACAACTTAATAGCTGCTAAGTCACTTTGGTTTGCATTTTATTTGCCAAAACCAAAGTTGCAACCATGACCAACTTAAAAAGAAAAGCAAGAAGGTGCAAACCTGCCATTTGTCTGAAATGTAAATACCTGCCATTTGTCTGGAATCATTTAGTAAACAGTACTACAGACTATTCAGCACTTTCAGTTCAGTTTGTGGAATTTGCCCTAATCATAGAAAGTAGTAGAGAAAACTGGGTTTGCATTTCACAAATATGTTTGAAAGCATATGTATGCAAAAGTGGCAAGTCGGTCATCAAATCAGGCTTAAAAATATAATTTACATGGGGCGCCTGGGTGGGTTAATTATCAGACTTTGGATCAGGTCATGATCTGGCGGTTGGTGAGTCGACCCCACATCGGGCTCTGTGCTGACAGCTCAGAGCCTGGAGCCTGCTTCAGATTCTGTGTCTCCCTCTCTCTCTTTCCTTCCCTGCTCACACTCTGTCTCTCTCTCTCTCCCTCTGTCTCAAAAATAATCAAACATGAAAAAATTAAAAAAATATATATATATATATATAATTTACCCAAGTTATATTATTCAATTTGAATCTCTATGACCTGAGAGAATAAAAGGAATTAAATATCAAAAAAGTTTTATATTCAAGTTTAATATAGCATGTGCCATACTAATAATGAATGTTAAACAGTAAGATAATGGTTGTGGATTATAATCATAAATGTGGTAATAGTGATGATGCTGGAGGCAGACTCTTATAATACATGGAAATACTAAATGTTTTCTAAAGACCCATATATTAAGCAGGAAGCCATACTGTAGCTGGCAACTGAATTTCAGTGTTTCATTTCAGTAGATACGCTATGATTACAGTGACACAAGATCTATCTCTGTGTGTACAAGCAACAAAAAATAATTTGACCTAGCTTTAATGATAATTTTACTTAATGCTCTAGAGTTGTTTTTTATTAAAATATATTGGGAGAAAAATGTATTAAATTTAGTTTAAAAAAGAATAGTGTGCTCAGATGGTTATCAGGGGAAAAAAGAATGTATTAATTCAAGTGGGTCAAAAGAAAATTGACCAAAAGATCAATTACCATCTCAGATCAAATTGAAAATGAAATCTTATCACTGTCTTCTTCACATCTTTCCATCTAATTTGGTGTTCTATGCTATCTCTACAAATTTAAAGCAAAGAGCTTCAGTGACTTGCCTGGAAATCATAACGGCTAACTTAAGCAGGCAGATTTATTTTATTTTATTTTATTTTATTTTATTTTATTTTATTTTATTTTATTTATTATTTAGAGAGAGAGAGCACATGTGCGAGTGGGGGGGAGGGGCAGTGGGAGAAAGAATCGCAAGCAGGATCCACGCCCAGCACAGAACCCGACACTGGGCTGGATCCCACAACCCTGGGATCATGAACTGAGCCAAAATCAAGAGTCGGATGAGTAACCAACTGAGGATCCCTGAGCAGGAAGATTGTTAAAAAGTGAGCAGTCATTAAATAAAAAATCATGTTGAAATACATCGAGGTGCCTTTGCAGTTGTATGATCTTAGGTAACAATCAAGGTAGCTGTGAAAATATTATATACGTCCTAATTTGCCTGCTTTAACATACTATTTCCATGTATTGAGTTTGACATAGAATTCAGTTAGCATATCTCTTTCTTTTTTCTCTCTTATCCTCCTCTCACAGATTTCGCAGATAAGTGTTTAAAATCCAATATTCAGTGAATATTTTATTATAGATATCTTTCATCACTAGTAACATGAATTCTAATGTCACTTTTCAAGAAACTGGAATTTAACCCAGTTTTTCTGTTACCATTTATACACTTTTTGATAATCTGAGCTATTGTCATTCCAACTTATTGAAGACAATTCAAAATTTTCAAATGATTAGAAAGTCTTTATGAAAAATACCTAATTTAAATTGTATCATAAAAATGCTATTAAATGGCTGGACTTATTAATATTTTTGACATGGTAGATTTCTGTAAGTAGTCGAAAAGAACTAATTATAGAATTTTTAAATTAAAGAAACAAATTGTATTATTACTGATTAATTCATGCCAAAAATTTTTTGCAAGACATATGAAATAGATTAATGAAGAAAAGCCAGTGCTTCTTTAAAATTGTCATTAGTGAGACTATTTTGACAGGATTACAAAAGTAGTTTTCATCTTAAATAAAATTATATTTTATTTTCCACCCTCCCAATACAATAATCCATTCCTCTGTTGTGTAGAAAATGAAAGTGGAGACCTGATTTTATATCTTAAGATGGAACATATTGAATTCAACAGACATTTGGGTTAGTTTTATTCCTTGCCTCTGAGAGTCTGTTATTATATTAATTATTCTTATACATCTGAATTATTTGCCTTTAATAGTTACACACTTTACCTAGTTTGTAAATAGCAAAACATAGAAAAATTAGGTCTCAATAACCTGCAAAAGAATCAAGTTTGCTGAGTTTGTACACCCTGAAGACCTCTAATTTAATTTGATTATTTCTGAAGAGTTCTTCCTTCCCTCTTTATAAGACGATTTCCATAAATATTGTGATTGTGCACTTATTCATAAATCATATTGGAGTCAGAAGGCAAAACTTAGAGTTTTAGCTATAGGTTATAGATATAATTTTAATTGTGGTAAAATTAATATATATATTAATAATTAATAGCTTTTACTTATGCTTAAGACAGAATTGGAACAGCATATAGATGTAAGATATAATAATTTGTGGTACTTCGTAAAAAGTGGTTTTATAAAGTTCTGAAAATTGTGTTCTTGATTATCTTTTTGGAAATCACAAAATATGCAACTGAGGAACAACAGTTGACTCATGAACAAGAATATTCACCAAGATGATTCTCATTCCTATGAATGAAGAAAGTGTGAACACAAAAGTTGAGAGTAAGTCTGTATTTTCCAGTATGTATGTTTGCTTGTTACATAGTCGAATATTCTATTTACTAGTTAGATAGATGGCAGATAGATAAATAGATGAAAGACATAAAGGAGAAAGAGAAAATAGAAAGAAAGAAAGAGAAAAAGAAAGAAGAAAAGAAGGAAGAGAGAAAGGAAGGAGAGTAAGAGCCAAAAGCAGACAGCAAGGCATGGTGTTTTGCTGTTTGTTATCTGAGTACAATTAGTACCACAGTCTTCAATATTTCTTTCTGATGATCTTTTTGCTGTCCCAGGACACTTCATAGGAGCAATGCATTATTCGACAATAAAATAGTATGGAAAAAACAAGATCATTAAATTAAAATTGTCATCACGTTTGCTGCCTTACTTAACAAATTATCTGAACTCAGAATACACCACTATGGGTCAAGGATCCCATTTTTAAAGTAATGTTTTTCTATAACAGAAGTTATCTTTAAGGTGGGGAAACATTGGAAGCCTGAACTGGTATTATGTGCTGTCTTGATCAAAGGAGGCTTTATGAACACAACTATTTCAAATTGTCTTTTTCATTGCTGTTTTGTAAGTTTGAAAACCTTAAGACATGATACCAAAACTCAAAAGGAGTAAAAGACACTGTTGTTTTCTTTTTTAAAGTGGGAAAGGAAAAGAACCTCACAATTTCTTGACTGAAGGCATGTGTTTGGCAGATTAGTTTTAGGAAATGGAATTCATGCAAGTTGAGGATCTGGCAACTAATTCCTTTAAAGCTGTCATTCCGTTTTAGTATGTGGAATGAATAAGCATCTACATCTATGGTTTTAACTCTCCATATAACCCTATCTACAGCAATTTTAATTCTTTTCATTTCTCTTGGAATTGCCTATTCATGGGTCCTCCGCAGTAAATGTCTTGTTTACTTTTCCTAATGAACTTTTCTGTAAAGTGCAATATAGATTAAGAAAAGTATCAGCATTAACATGAGAAAGTATTAAAATAATACGGTTATTTCAATAGATGTAGAAAAACCACTTGACAACATTCAGCATACGTTCAAGGTTTAGAGGGAGCATACCTCAATATAATAAAGGCCTTATATGAAAAACCCACAGCTAACATCCTGCTCAATGGGGAAAAACTGAGAGCTTCCCCCCCCAAGATCAGCAATAAGACAAGCATGTCCACTCTCACCACTTTTATTCAACATTGTACTGAAAGTCCAAGCCACAACAATCAGATAAACAAAAGGAATAAAAGACATCCAAACTTACACGGTAGAAGTAAAATTTGTACTCCTTTGTGCAGATGACATGATACTATACATAGAAAACCCTAAAGACTGCAGCAAAAAAGTAGGAGAACTAATTAATTCAGTAAAGTTACAGGACACTAAATCAGTATACAGAAATCTGTTGCACGTCTGCATGTTAATAATGAAGCAGTAAGAGAAATTAAGAACAATCCCATGTACAATGCATCAAAGATAATAAAATACCTAGAAATAAACTTAATCAAAGAGGTAAAAGTCCTGTACTCTGATAACTATAAAACTCTGATAAAAGAAATGGAAAATGACACAAACAAATTAAAAGATATTTCATGCTCATGGATTGGGAGAACAAATATTGTTAATATGTGTGTGTATATATATATATATATGGTAACCCAAACAATCTACAGGTATAATGCAATTCCTGTCAAAATACCCAAAGAATTTTTCACAGAACCAGAACAAATAATACTCAAAATGCATGGACCTACAAAAGACCTCCAATAGCCAAAGCAACTTAAAAAAGAAGAACAAAACTGGAGGTATCACAATCCAAGATTTTAAGATAAACTATAAATCTGTAGTAATCAGAACAGTATGGTACTAATGAAAAAATAGACACATAGAACAGTGGAACAGAATAGAGAACCCAGAAATCAACCCATGATTATATAGTCAATTATTCTAAAACAAAAGAACCAGAATATACAATGGGTAAAAGACATTCTCTTCAACAGATGGTGTTGAGAAAAATGGACAGCTACATGCAAAAGAATGAAACTGGATCACTTTCTTATATCATACTCAAAAATAAACTCAAAACGGATTAAGGACCTGAATGTGAGATCTGAGACCATAAAATTCCTAGAAGAAAACATAGGCAGTGATCTGACCCTACTTACAGAAATATTTTTCTAGAAATGTCTCCTTTGGCAAGGGAAACAAAAGTAAAATGAAACTATTGGGAATACATGAAAATAAAAAGCTTTCTCTTTGCATTGCCAAGGAAACCATTCACAAAATGAAAAGGCAATTTACTGAATGGGAGAAGAAACTTGAACATTATATCCAATAAAGGGTTGCTCTCCAAAATCTATGTAGAACTTCTAGGACTTGACACCAAAAAACAAATAATCTGATTAAAAATGGACAGAGCACCCGAATAGACATTTTGCCAAGGAAGTCATACAGCTGGCCAGCAGACACATGAAAAGATGCTCAACATCAGTAATCATTAGTGAAATATAAATGAAAACCACAGTGAGATATCACTTTACCCCTGTGATAATGGCTATAATCAAAAACTGAAGTAATAGCAAGTGTTGGTGAGGATGTGGAAAAAAATAAACCCTTGTGCACTGTTGGTGAGTATGTAAATTGATGCAGCCACTGTGAAAACAGTATGAAGGCTCTTAAAAAAATAAAAATAGAATTACCATATGATCCAGTAATTCCACTGCTGAAATTTACCCAATGAAAGCAAAAACACTAATTCAGGAAGACCCTGTGTTTATTGTAGCATTATTTACATTAGCCAAGACATGGAAACAACCCAAGTGTCCATCTAAAGGTGAATGGATCAAGAAGTTGTATAACTATACAATTGAAAAGTACTCATTCATAAAAAAGAATAACATCTTTCCATTTGTAATACATTCAGTGGAAATGCATGCACTACATGAAACATGCAAAACATGGATAGATCTAGTATAATACTAAATGAAACATGTTAGAGAAAGACAAATATCATATGATTTCACTCCTATGTGGAATTTAAGAAACAAAACAAAGAAGAAAACAGATAAAAAATAAACTCAGATATAGATAACTGGTAGTTGGAGGAGGGGTCGTGGGTGGGGAGATGGGTGCAATAAATGAAAGCGATTAAGAGAACACTTATCCTGATGAGTATTGACTAATGTATACAATTGTTGAATTATATTGTACATGAAACTAATATAACACTGTATGTTAATTACACTTGAAATTAAAAAATAAAAAAATTAAAGTGAATATCATAAATGAGTAGTGATACAAATTTTCACATACTTGTAACTAGCATTCATATCAGGAACAAAAGATTATAGCATACCAAAAGATATATCTCTTTATTAAATATAGGGCTTCTTTTCTCTCAGCAATTTTCTTACAGTTTGCAATGTAGAGATATCACACATCTTTTTTTATTATTTTTATTTACTTATTTTAATGTTTATTTATCTTTGAGATAGAGTATACACAGGTGAGGGAGGGAAGAGAAGAGAGAGGAAGACAGAGGATCCAAAGTGGGCTCCAGGGTGACAGCAGAGAGAGGATATGGGACTGGAACTAACCAACCACGATTTCATGACCTGTGCCCAAGTCTGGTGCTTAACTGACTGAGATACCCAGGTTCCCAAAGACCTTGACATCTTTTTAAAGATTTGTTCCTATAGGGGAGGTCTGGGTGTCTCGGTTAAGCATCTCACTTTTAATTTCAGCTCAGGTCATGATCTCATGGTTTGTGATTTCAAGCCCTGAACTGAGTCCTGTGGCAAGCCCCATGCTGACAGCGGAGAGCCTGCTTGGGATTCTCTCTCTCTGCCCCTCCCTCACTTGTTCTCTCTATATATACCTCTCTCTTAAGATAGATAGATAAATAAATAAATAAATAAATAAATAAATAAATAAATAAATAAATATTTGTTCCTATGTATTTGATAACTTTTATGCTATTATAATGGACACTTTACATTTTTCATTTTATATTAGTTTTCTACTAGTAGAGAGAAATACAAACCAGTGTTGTAGAAGAATTTTATATTCACACCTTATCTTCCTCAAATATCAATTTTATTTCTATACAGATTATTTTATGTTTTCTACATGCATGTTATATCATTGTTAATGAAAGTAAGAAGTCCAAAGAAACTATCCAAATGAAGCATGATGAGACAAAACACTGGAAAATACAGAGGTAAGACATAATGAAAATAGAGTGAAAAAGTCTGATGTAATTGTATATGGATGAAAAGAAGAGGCAGGAAAAAAGTGGCGAAGAAACAACTGAAAGCCACATTTTTCTAAAATCTATTTCAAATCAAAGATTATAAAATAACTTTAAAAACAGAAAAAAGGTAGGTAACTTTCAAAGAGGTAGTAATGAGATCACATTATTGCACTGGAATGTGGAACACAGAAGACAATAGTGTGGAATCTTCATGCTGAAATATAAAGTCTATGATTTTAAACAGTGATTAATTTATATTTGAATATAAAATAAATAGATTTTCAATAAAACAAAACAGAATTGAAACTAACAGATTGACATAAAGGGACACATCAATTGGCACTCTTCAGACCTAAGAAAAATTACAAAATAATTACAAAGAAAAAAATTGAAAAATATATAGGCCAATACACATACAAATGATTTAGGAAAAATACCAATATTGGTTTGGGAGTATTAAATTATATATATATATTATTATATATTATATATTATGCTTTTACATGTAATATATATATAAATATATTTACATATATAAACTCAAATATACATCAAAAATAGTACATAAATTAGAAAAGAATTAAAGTTAAATTTCTTAAATGTCTTTTTAAAATTTTTTTATGTTTCTTTATTTTTCAGGGAGAGAGAAAGGGGGGGCGGGCAGAGTGAGCTGGAGACACAGGATCTGAAGTAGGCTCCAGGTTCTGAGCCTTCAGCACAGAACCCAACATGGGGCTCAGACTCATGAACTGTGAGATCATGACCTCAATTGAGGTCTGACGCTCAACAAACTGAGCCATCCAAGCGCCCCTATTTCTTCAATGTCTTTGTATCATTTAGAAAGTTACAAAAATAACAATTTATACTAGATTTTAATTTTGGGGTGCCTAGTATAATCTCAAGTGTAAAATTTAAAAGAATAAGATTAATAACAAGTCAATGGAAAGGAAGTGTTAGAATTGGACCAACAAATAGGCAAACAAATATACAACCCCCAACTCAAACCAAAGAATAGTATGTAAAAGAATATAGCACAAGTAAGAATATAGTAATACTCTATGCTACATCGAAATGCAAAATTTTTTGAAGTTACATTAACTCAAAATCTATGAAGAGATAAAGGATGAAATATAACTGTGTGCTACTCAAAGTAAAACAAAACAAAACAAAACAAAACAAAACAAAACAAAACAAAACAAAACAACAAAAAACTCCACAGCTGCAGAGTTACTATTTTAACCCACAGTTTTCAGTATCTGTTACATTCTTCAAACTGAAGTTATAAAGTGTGGTCGTACCAGAGTCCAGAGAAGGGTAAATAATCTCTCAATACAACAAAATAAGGATCATAAGTTTTGAAACATAGACTCAGATTATGACAATATATTAATTCATATTTTTGTGTGTATAGCAGATAAGCTTCAGAAAAAAATCAACCAAATACTGATAAAGATATATACATAAGTTTTAAATTCACAGACCTAAACTCTCATATAATTTGATTATTTCTTAGAGGAAGTTACAGATTTCTAGGGAAATGGACAGTTTGGGAAAACAAAGAGGGAATAATTTTAAAGGTGACAAGGACTAGGCGTCATAGGTGATATAAGGAGATTCAAATAAAATATGATTAATTCTTACAATTTAAACATCATGCTCCATGAGAAAAAAAAATGAAGAGACATACTTTAGCAACTTAACTTACTTGACCTCTTCCCCCAAACTATGAAATTACAAGTGCCTTAAGAGAAGGGGATAATTGTTGCAGAAAGATAGAGAGATAAATTTGTATCCTGCACCTAAGACCATGCTGAGATTTCTAAGAAATAGTGTCTGGTGGACAGTCTAGTCAAAGGAATATTCTATATCCTAAATAATAAATTTTCAAATTAAATCTCTGGTCTGTTCTGGTCTCTGTCCTACTTATTTACTCATTTATATTCTTTCCCATATCCCCCCCACCAGATGCCCCCATTCAACCAATGGTTAAGTGAATACTCTGACCCAGTCCCACACAGGCCCTGTAAACAGCGTCTTGTTCCCTTCTCTCCCAGATTCTCCCCAGTATCTCTTGATTTCCAAGTAAAATGCTTCTTCTAATTAGAAGATACTGAAAATATCCAAATCTTTCCACTTATGAATAATGTATGAGACATGAGATTTATGGAGAAAACAAAATTGCTTTTATAATCCTACTATTTCTTCTAAAAATGTTTACTCTCCAGATTTAAAATTACCATATGTTCAAAAATAAAAGGAATGAATCATTCAGTAAGTCTTACTAATATCTTTTGAGAAAGAAAATATAGATTGAGCACTTATTCTGAAATTTAAAATCTTATGTACCACTAATAAACTACATATGCTATTATTTGACACAAATATGGCTACTGTCACTATGAATCCCATAATTGGCAAGTTGATAACACTATACTTTTATAAATACTAATATGGACCAAAGTTTTAGAAGTCCTATTTTGTCCTCATTTTTCTAGCCTCCTAAACAACTTCGTGTTTACCCTCAATCCTAAAGCTGCCCTTCCCCAACCTTATCTTTAACATATGATCTTATTTTATGGTTCACATAAAAGAATATGCCGTCAGCTAAGAGCTTTCTCACCTTCTTGACATCGAATCTCCAACTCACCTGTATCTTCTGTGTTTTCCTTCCTATCTCTGGTTATAATGGGTGAAATGCCTTCTTCCTGCCAGGAACCAATCATACTCCCTGTGCAGTGTATCTTCACCACTGAGAAATTAAATAAATTGTTACAGACTCTCCTGTATCTTTAACCCCTTTCCCATCAACATCAGTTGATACCCTCATCTATTCCCTTTCACAGCCAAATATTTTGTAGGAATGGTCTGTATATGTAATCTCTATTTTTCCAGTCATATTTCCATCCAGTCTAATCTGGCTTTACTCCCACAGTGCCACCTAAACTTTTCCCTTTTTACTATCACTGTAAGAAATATCAAGTGAGACAGCTGCTGGTTCATGGCTCATTAACATTTCTCCAGTGAAAATTTCTTTTATCTTTCTGATATTTCTTGGCTAGAGCTGATTAAAATAACTGCAGAGTCAGCTAAAACAAAGTGAACGATTTATACATCTTTAAATAGGATTTAAATACTTAAATAGTGAGATATACAATCTAAAAACTGTCATTGATCAGTACTCCTCCAGAAAATGTTCATAAATTCTCCACTGAAAGATTTGGGGTGGCCCATGTTCTTATCATTCTTGGTCTTAGATACTCTGCTCTTATGTTACTTCGATAGACCCTTCTATTAACCAAAGATAGTTTATACTCCAAACCAAGATACTTTTTAAAGTTAACAAGGATGCTATTAGTCATTACATAAAGACAACAGGTGCAACTAAGTCTTCCCCAACAAAAGAAGAGGTAGGATCTCCTTCTTCTTCAAGTTCTCAGCTATTTTTTATTATATGCTATCAAAAATGTGAACTGAATCACTTATGATGTCTTCCATGTTGTTAAATATAGTGGGTACTTCATTCATTTTATGACTTGATTTCTCAATATTTACCAACATTGACTTTTTTATTATATTTTTAAATTTTAAAAAAAATGTTTATTGGTTTTTGAGAAAGAGAGAGAGAGAGAGAGAACAAGCTGGAGAGGGGCAGAGAGGAGGGGACAGAGGATCTGAAGTGGGCTCTGCGCTGAGAGCCCTGTGCGGGCTCGAACTCATGAACTGCGAGATCATTATTCAAGCCTAAGTCAGATGCTTAACCCATTGAGCAACCCAGTCGCTCCCTTTTTTTCTTTCTCTTAACACTTTTCTTGGCTTTACATTTGTTTTCTTCTTGCTTCTCATTAGTGTCCTTTTTAGTCTCTTCTCTATTGAGAGGCAATTCTCCCTGGGCCTTTCCACTTGTGCACATCTTGTGTGAGGCCCTAACTGCCTTTGCTTTACTCTTGGAGGATCAGGATGTTGTGTTACTCTGGAAGCATGCCTAATGCTCAGTATAATAAAGGTAATAGCTCCCTCCAAAGCAAAGAGTAGGGAGGCTTACTGCCCTTTATAAAGATTTGGGTTTTCTAATCTCAGGGTTTCTGACGTGGAACACATTCCAATGTATATGCAGGCATAAATCTTGCCTTATTATGCTCTATGCTCTTTTAGTTTTCTTGGAGAAAGACACCCCTGACACTCAGTGATTTTTTTTTCCCCACAGAATTTATCATAATTTGTTATTGCATATTTATTAGTATCAGGGAGAAACTGTGATGATTACAAGGACTCTTTAGGTTTTTTTAACTGAGTAAATTCAGGAAACATGTTCCCTGCCTGATGCTCTAATTTACTCTCAATGCCAAGTATAGTGCTTGACACGGCATACTTACTGATTATTCATTGAATGAATGCAGCCAATAACTCTATTCTTCACTAAAACTCTTCCAAGATCAGCCTATCCTCCCTTATTTACAGGAGATGGATTTATTGCCTAACAACAAAAAATATTTTTGTTTTATTTTCCTGGTGTTAAAGCAATTTTTGTTTTATTTCTGGAGTATATAAAAATACATAGAAACAAGAAAAGAAAGCAAACACAAGTCATTTATGTATTCAGCAGTGAGGACTGCTAGTATTTTGTTTCATATCCCTTGAGAATTGCCAGAGAGGATGTATACATATTTATATATAGTCAATACATATCTATATCCATATAGACAAAGTAAAATCATTGTGGTGGCTAAGTACAAAATTATAGGTATATAAAATTATATTCATAATTTATTTAATAAATCAATTATTAGGCATTTAATATTTCCCATTTGCAGTTTAAACAAATTATAAATGTACAACTGAATGATTAATATTTCTTTGAATCTTTAGTTAAAGCCTTAGAATAGTTACCAAAATATTTGCCTAAAGAACAAAAAAAATGGAAAAAAATATTTGCCTAAAATCAGTTGATATATGCCACTCACTTTATCTGTCAGGAACAATATAAATCATTGGTTTACCAGCCCAGAGGGTGTGTTGACTGAGTAAAGACACAGCTTAACACATGCTTTCCATATTCACCACGATACTAAATTGTGTTCATTGAAAATTGCATTCAGATTCTTAATTTTTTTATTTTTATTTTTCATTATTTTTATTTTTTTAATTTTTTGAGGTATTTTTGTATTTTTTTTAATTTTTTAATTTAAATTCTGGTTAGTTAAAATATAGTGTAGAATTCATGAGTAGGATTTAGTGATTTACCACTTACATACAACACTCAGGGCTCATCCCAACAAGTGCCCTTTTTAAGATGCATCACCCATATAACCCATTACTCACCTACCTCCCCTCCATTAACCCTCAGTTTATTCTCTATAGATAAAAGTCTTTTATGATTTGCTTTTCTTTCTTTTTTTCCGTCCCCCATGTTCATCTGCTGTGTTTCCTAAATTCCATTTATGAGTCAAATCTTGTGGTATTTGTCTTTCTCTGATTTATTTTGCTTAGCATAATACACTCTATCTCCATCCACGTCATTGCAAATGGCAAGATTTCATTCTTTTTGATGGCTTAGTAATATTCTTGTGTGTGTGTGTGTATACATACATATATGCATATATATTGTGAGACTATATATATATATATATACCCATATATAAAATATCCACACACACATACATACATAGCACATCCTCTTTATCCATTCATCAATCAATGGACATTTGGGCTCTTTCCATAATTTGTCTATTGTTGATAATGCTGCTATAAACATTGGTGTGCATATGTCCCTTCGAATCAGTATTTTTACATCCTTTAGGTAAATACCTAGTAGTGCAATTGCTGGGTCATAGGGTAGTTCTATTTTTAACTTTGTGAGAAACCTCCATACTGTTTTCCAGAGTAGCTGTACCAGTTTGCATTCCCTCAACAGTGTAAGAGGGTTCCCCTTTCTCCACAACCTTGTTAACAATTGTTGTTTCCTGAATTGTTAATTTTAGCCACTCTGATGGGTGTGAGGGAGTGATGTTTAGGATTTTTTCATGTGTCTGTTGGCCATCTGGATGTCTTCTCTGAAAAAATGCTGAAAAATTTCTGTTTTCTGCCCATTTCTTAACTGGATTATTTGCTTTTTGGATGCGTATGTCATTTGCAAATATCTTCTCCCATTCTGTAGGTTTCTTTTTAGTTTTATTGATTCTTTTCTTTGCTGTACAGAAGCTTTTGATGAAGTCCCAATAGTTCATTTTTGCTTTCATTCCCCTTGCTAGACATATCTAGTAAGAAGTTGCTAAGGGCAAGACTTTTCACATTTATATCAGAAAGCACCACATATCCTATTATCTTAACATCTATTGGCCTAAGTATACCACTTAGGTGGTATTGTATTACCTGGTATTATTTTCTCTTACATATATTGTTTTCTTTTTAAAGGTAAGCAGACCATATCCTATCTTACATGATCCATGGTATGTATTAGCATAAGAAAAAAGTAAATTTCAACTTTTTACCTAACCAGAGAAAAAGTCTAAAAGAATCCAAAAACATTAAATACAACCCTGTATTTGGAGTCACAAATTGTTGCTTTGAAAGACTAAAAAAGTATGATGATGTTACGTACATGATTGCTCTACTCTTATACTTCCTTGAAGATCGAAAAATTAAAAACTGCAAAGCAGTTTATGCCAGTTAAAAGTAGATGATGTATAAGAGCCACTTAAGTTGCAGAAGTGCTACCTATCATTATATCTCCCACACCACTGAGAGAAATTAGGTGTTTGAAAAGCTATAATGTGCCTTTTACTTGGAATGCTCAAGCTTTAATATCCCCTCTGTGGAGTAACTCTGATGTGATGGTGCCTGTCTCTGTTTAATCTGAATATGATGCTCTTTCTTTATAAAAGTAAAATATAAAACCCTAAGAATTCTTTCTCCCCCAATTTGCATTTATACTGTCCATTAAAAATACAACATTTCCATTACATACAAAAATATGCTAGCTTCCTGCATTTTAAATCCTTGTAACAGGACATTAAAAAGGACTCATTCTTCCTCAGTTTCTATTGAAATGTCAGTGAGACAAAATTAGATACCAAAATGATTGTGAGACCAATATGCATATGGAGTTTTCAGAGAAAATCGACCACCACTTTTGAGTTTTAGCACCTCCCCCAAGAATATAAAAAGGATCAGAACAGGAGAATGGGAGATTTTGTAAAATAGTTTTATGAGGTTATTACCCTACTGATGAATAGTTGGAAAACTTATAATATGTAAATATGTCCATTGCAGGTTAGATCAAGGATTCATATCTGAGGCAGATTTTGGAAAGCCATATTGGAATTGTGGATGGAGGTCTGAATTCCAATCCCCCAACTATTCCTTCAGGACTTTTTAAAGTGGAAAAGAAATTTCCTAAGGCTCACTGTTTTAGAAACAGAGTCCAGAAAACTTTTTCAGGGTTTGCTGTATGGTTGAATGTTTCCATTTGATCTTTGGCCCATGATGGGGTTGCCACAGACCATTTTCAATAGCGCATCCTGATAGGTTAAGTATGTATTAGCAAAAGGAGACTGCATTTATTACGCCAAACACCCTGTGGCTGATAAAGGGAAATGAAGTTACAAAGATTCAGGCATGCCATTAAGGAAACTGTTAGACAGTCCAGGAAGGACCTGCTAATGAATCACAACATGCTCAGGAGTGGATTAGTGGAATCTTCTCTAGGCAACTTAGGGAGACCAGCTTCAACTACCCACCAGACCAAGGGTACTCTAGGTCACCTAGCTTAAGAAACAGTGTCCTACCTCCTATCTCCCTTTACCCCCCCCCCCCCATCTACTCATAGCCCAGCTGAGAGCAAGATGGCTCTAGTGAGTGCAGAAGGACTGGAGAGGGAGAAAGGAAGACAAGAAACCAAATCTGTCCCAATCCCTTTCCACTTCAGATGCATAACACAAAAGAGAGGAAGAAAGAAGAGATCATTTTACATCAATTTCTAACATCAATATATAAACATAAATGTGATGACATGCTCCAGTTACCAACTTGAGATGTATTCTTTTGTTTTAAAATGGCCTTTTAAAATCTGTGAATTACAAGGGAAGTTATTGTCTTGTTTCAGTCCACACCAAAGGACAGGGGAGTTTACATCTTCCAATGTAAGGGGCTGAAGGAGAACAAATATATATATATATATATATATATGTATATATATATATATATATATACACATATATATGTACATATGTACATAAATATGTGTGTGTGTGTGTGTATGTGTGTGGGTGTGGGTGTGGGTGTGGGTGTGGGTATGTGTGGGTGTGGGTGTGGGTATGTGTGAGTGTGGGTGTGGGTGTGGGTGGGTGTGTATACAACATGAGTGACATTTAAGACTTGCATAAATGTAGAATAAAACAGGTTATGTATTTTATTTTCTCTAACAGATGAGTAATTAATTTATTTAAATTCTTATCCATCCATTAAAATTCAATAGTACAGAATTGAAAATTGATGTAGGGGCACCTGGGGCTCAGTCAGTTAAGTGCCCATCTCTTAATATCAGCTCAGGTCATGATCTCGTGTGTGGTTTGTGAGATCAAGCCCTGTGTTGAGCTCTGTGCTGACAGCATGGAGCCTGCCTAGGATTCTCTCTCCCCCTCTTTTTTTGCCCACCCCCCAATAAAATAAACAAACATTTAAAAAAATAAGAAATCATATTTATCTAAAGAAGAAGAATCAGTTGTTTGGCAGCCTTGTTAGTTAAGGTTACTTTAAATATATTTCTCTAAGATATTAGTGAGTAGAGAAGCATTGCAATTGTTTGTTTCAGTATCATCAGTTTTTTTCTTCTGTCCCAAAAAGAACTGTATATGTTTTTATAACTTTTTAATATATGTCCTATTCTATTTACTGGTAATGGGTTGAATAAAGGTCACCTAGAGATATTAGGTCCTTAATCCCTAGAACTTGTAAATTTTACTTTAAAAGGAGACCTCCAGTTATGGTATGTGTAAATTACAAGAATGAAAGGTACAGCATTAGGAATATACTCAGCGGTATTGCGATAGAATGGTACGGTAAAATATGGCAGGTACACCTGTAATAAACATAAAATAACACACAAAGTTGTTAAAACACTATGTAATATACCAAAACTAATGTAACATGCATGTCAACTATACATCCAAAAATAAGTAATTTAAAAACAAAAAGTGTCATTGCAGATGTAATTAAATTAAAATCTTGACAGGGGTAGATTATTCTGGATTATCTAGGTGGGTTCTAAGTGAAATCACATGAATCCTTACAAGAAAGGGGAAAGGAAAATTGTCAAGCAAGGAAAACATTCTCCCTTGGTTTTTCTGGATGGAGTATGGCCTATTTTATTTAGGTCAGTGAAACTGACTTTGGCTTTTGGCCTTCAGATATATGAGAGAATACATTTCTGTTATTTTAATTCTATTTGCAAATAGGTTTATTATTAATATTACATAAATATTAGTATATATTTTGAGCATCTTCTTGCAGACCCTTCTACCCCCCCTTTTTTTAATGTAGTTTTGAAAATGCTGCTGGCCTGGAGACATAATTAATTTTTCTAAATATCTTGGCATTCACTGTTTACTTCTAAAAAAAATGCTATAAAAATAAGATGGAAAAAACATGTTTGTGAAGATACTCTTTCCTAGCCATTTCCTTCCCAGGACACTGAACAGTGATTTTTCTAATCGTGTACATATTTTATATAGAATGCACAATTAGTCCTTTATGCCCTTGCCTTCTTTTGTTAAAAAAGAGTATTATATTATCATTGCATTCTAGATTTATGTCCTGTCAGTAAATATTAGGATAATAGCAACTAATATAATGATGGTATAAATATCAATGCTTTGAAAATTCTTTTTTTTTAATTTTTTTTTACATTTATTCATTTTTGAGAGACAAAGAGAGACAGAGCACAAGCAGGGGAGGGGCAGAGAGTGAGGGAGACACAGAATCTGAAGGAGGCTCCAGGGTCTGAGATGTCAGCAAAAAGCACGATGTGGGGCTCAAACTCACAAACTGCGAGATCATGACCTGAGCCGAAGTTGGACGCTTAACCAACTGAGCCACCCAGGCACCCCAATGCTTTGAAAATTCTTAATGCGGTTGCAGCTTTTCAGTGTGCTTCACTATAAACTCCAAGCATCTGCAGAGCTGTGCAACTGCCTTCCTGGGACAAAATGACACCAAACACAGTGCTGTGAGGCTCTCCTCCACAGTAGGGGGGCAGGTCCATGCCTTGCCTGGTCCTTTAAGATTTGTAGTTTTGAATCCCATCCTCACACCAGAGATAAAACACAGATGAACAGTGGCTCCGGGCATAGCAACTGCTCAGGCACAGACAGGTTGAAGGCTGGGATCTGACTAAAGCCTGGGACACAAGAGGTGAGATTGTTTGCTTTTCTATGAGGGCTTCCTGAACAGCAGCAGGCACAAGTGCCCTTCCCCATGGACCAGCACTATTGGACTTCAGTGAGCAACACAGCATCCCTAGTGGAGGCTGAGGCCACTTACACCAAACCTTACCCCTTTTGTCCTGCAGGCATCTTTATTAAGGCAAGTCTGATTGTGAGCCAACACAGTGGGCCTCTCCCTCAGGGAAACAACACAGGCACCCTGCATGCACCAAGTCTACTGATCAAAAAGTGCTTCAAAGCATCAGCTTCAGTTCTAATGGGAATATGACCAGGCATTATTTTATTTACTTATTTTTTCTTTTCATTTTTTCTTTCTTTTTTTATAACCGGCTTATAGATTTTTGTTTGTTTCATTTCCTTTTATCTTCTTTTGGATGAGTCCCCTTTCTTTCTTTCTTTCTATTTGGAAACAAGCTTATTTTTGTTTGCTTAGTTATTTTTTTTGTTGTTGTTCCTTTTCCTTTTCTCTTTTTGGATCAGGCTTTCTTTTTCTTCCTTTTTTTTCTTTTAATAAGGCTTATTTAACAAACAAATCAAAGCACACCTCCTTAAAGACCCAAACACTCCTCACTAAAAGCAAGGAGGAACTCTGCACATAACTGACCTATAAAGAGCAGACAAAAAACAGCAGCAGAGTGCACACAGAATACAACAGAAATACTTCCTGAACTGCCAGGCCCTGAACAATATATGGTCCCTTCTTAATAAAGCATTACCTCTGGGAGCAGAAAACATAACAATTTTCATAACAGGCAAAAGACAGAAACCTAGACAAGATAGAGGAATTCTCCTGAAATGAAAGATCAACAAGAAATCACAGCCAGAGATTTACTCAAAGCAGATATAACCAATATATATGAAGAAGAATTTAGAACAACAGTAATAAGAATATTAGCTGGGCTTGAAAGAAGCATAGAAGACACCAGAGAAATACTTTCTGTAGAAATAAAAGACCTAAAAATTAGACCAAAATAAAAAAAAAAATGTTATAACTGAGATGCAAAGCTGACAGATTGTAATCACAACAAGGATGGAAGAATCAGAGGAATGAATAGGTGATATAGAAGATAAAATTGTGGAAAATAATGAAGCGAAAAAGAAAAGTATTAGATCATAAATATAGACTTAGGGTACTCAGTGATTCTATAAAGCACAAAAATATCCATATCACTGAGGTCCCAGAAGAGTGGGAAAAGGGGGAAGAATGTTTATTTGAACAAATTGTAGCTGAGAACTTCCCTAATCTAGGGAAGGAAACAGGCATTCAAGTCCAAGGGGCACAGAGAACTCCCCTCAAAGTCAACAAATCAGGTCAAAAAAAAAAAAACAACCAACATATCATAGTGAAACTTGCAAAATACAGAGATAGAAAATTCGGAAAGCAACTTGGGACCAAAGAGCCTTAACATATAAGGGTGACAGATAAGATTAGCAGTACACCAGTCCACAGAAACTTGGCAGGCCAGAGGGGATTGACATGATACATTCAATGTTCTAAATGGGGAAATATGCAGACAAGAATACATTATCCAGCAAGGCTGTCATTAAGAATAGAAAGAATGATAAAGGAATTCCAAAACAAGTAAAAACTAAAGGAGTTCATGGCCATTAAACCAGCCCTGTAAGAAATATTAAAGGGGACCCTTTGAGCAGGAAAGAGAAACAAAAAACGACAAAGACTAGAAAGGAACAGGGACAGTCTACAGGAACAGCAACTTTACTGGTAATACAAGGGCTAGTAAATTCTTATCTGTCAATAATTACTCTGAATGTAAATGGACTAAATGCTCTAATAAAGACAAAAGTTATCACAATGGGTTTTTTATTTATTTTTTTTTAATTTTTTTTTTTAACGCTTATTTATTTTTGAGACAGAGACAGAGCATGAACGGGGGAGGGTCAGAGAGAGAGGGAGACACAGAATCGGAAGCAGGCTCCAGGCTCTGGGCCATCATCAGCCCAGAGCCCGACGTGGGGCTCGAACTCAGGGACCGTGAGATCGTGACCTGAGCTGAAGTCGGACGCTTAACTGACTGAGCCACCCAGGCACCCCCACAATGGGTTTTTTAAAAAAGGCCCATTGATATGCTGCTTACAAGAGGCTTGTTTTAGAACAAAGACACTTCCAGTTTGAAAGTGAGGTGGTGGAGACCCATTCATCATGCTAATGGACATTAAATGAAATCAAGAGTAGCTATACTTACATCAGACAAACTAGATTTTAAACCAAAGATTGTAATAAGACATGAAGAAGGGCACTATATCAAAATTAAGGAGTGAATCAAACAAGATCTAAAAATTGTAAATATTTTGACCCCCAACTTGGTAGTAGCCAAATATATAAATAAATCAATAACTTAAAGAAACTCATTTATAATAATACAATACTAGTAAATGACTTTATACCCACTTACAACAATGGACAGATCATCTAAGTCGATGAACAGCAAGGAAACAATGGCTTTGAATGACACACTGGACCAGATGAACTTAACAAATATATTCAGAATATTTCATCATAAAGCAGCAGAATACACATTCTTTTCAAGTGCACATGGAACATTCTCCAGAATAGATCACATACTGGGTCTCAATGAGTACAAAATGTTTGAGATCATACCATGTGTATTTTTCAACTACAATACAACACAATGAATCTTGAAGTAAACCACAAGAAAAAATTTGGAATGACCACTAATACATGGATGTTAAAGAACATCCCACTCAAAACTGAATGGGTTAACCAAGAAATTAAAGAAGAAATAAAAAATACATGGAAGCACATAAAAATGAAAACATGGCAGTCCAAAAACTCTTGGGATGCAGCAAAGGCGGTCATAAGAAAGAAGCATATACCAATACAGGCTTACTTTAAGAAGCAATAAAGTCTCAAAGACACAACCTGACATTACACCTAAAGGAGCTGGAAAAAAGAACAGCAAGTAAGCCTAAACCCAGCTGAAGAAGGAACATAATAAAGATTAGAGCAGAAATAACACATATAGGAATAAAAAAAGATTAAAAAAATAAAATAAATTAAAAAATCAGAACATATTATTGGAACTAGAAGCTGGTTTTTCAAAGAATTAACAAAATTGAAAAACTCCTAGTCTGGCTTATCAAAAAGAGAAAGGACCCCAAAATAAATATAATCCCTAATGAAAGAGATGAAATCACAACCATCACCACAGAAATACAACCAATTATAAAAGAATATTGGAAGCAATTATATATAAACAAATTGGGCAATCTGGAAGAAACAAAAGTTCTTAGAAACATATAAACTAACAAAACTGAAACAGGAAGAGATGTATAATTTGAAAAGACCAATTACCAGCAAAGAAATCAAATCAGTTATCAAAAATCCCCCAGCAAACAAGAGTCCAGGGCCGGATGGTTTCTCAGGGGAATTCTACCAAATATTTAAAGATTTATTTCCTATTCTTCTGAAACCTTTCCAAAAAACATCAATGTAAGGAAAACTTCCAAATGTATTCTATGAGGCCAGCATTACCTTGATTCCAAAACCAGACAAAGACCTCACTAAAAAGGAGAATTACAAGCCAATATCCCTGATGAACTTGGGTACAAAAATTCTCAACAAGATATTAGCAAATTGAATCCAATAGTATATTAAAAGAAATATTCACCACAATCAAGTGGGATTTATTCCTAGGCTGCAGGGGTGGTTCAATATCCACAAATCAATCAATGTGATACAACATTAATAAAAGAAAGGATAAGAAGCATACATTCTTCTCAACCGATGCCAAAAAAAGCATTTTACAAAATAAAGCATCCTTTCTTGATAAAAACCCTCAAGAAAGCAGGACAACATCATCAAGACCATATATGAAAAATCCACAGCTAATTTCACCCTCAATGGGGAAAAACTGGGAGCTCTCTCTATAGTTAGGAACACGAAAGAGATGTTCACTCTCACCACTGTTATTTAACATAATGCTAGAAGTCCTACCCTCAGCAATCACATGACAAAAAGAAATAAAAGGCGTCCAAATTGCAAGAACAAGTCAAAATTTTACATTCACAGATGACATGATATTCTAAGTAGAAAACCTGAAAGAGTCCACAAAAAATTGCTAGAGCTGATACATGAATTCAGCAAAGTCACAGGATCTAAATCAATATACAGAATTTTGTTGCATTTCTATACACCAATAATGAAGCAGCAGTTAGAGAATTCAAGGGATCAATCGCATTTGCAATTGCACCAAAACCCATAAGATACCTAGAAATAAACCTAGCCAAATGGTAAAAGATCTGTCCTCTGGAAACTATAGAAAACTTATGAAAGAAATTGAAAAAGATATAAACAAATGAAAAAAAAAATCCCATGCTCATGGACTGAAAGAGCAAATATTGTTAAAATATCTATACTACCCAAAGTAATCTACACATTCAACGCAATCCTTATAACACCAGCATTCTGGTATGGAACCAGAAAAGACCCCAAATAACCAAATTAAAGTTACAAAAATAAAACAAAGTGGGGGGCATCACAATCCTGGACTTCAAGCTGTATTACAAAGCTATAATCATCAAATCAGTATGGTACTGACACAAAGACATATAAATCAATGGAACAGATAAAAAAAAAAAAAACAGAAATGGAACTAGAACTATATGGTCAATTCATTTGAACATTTCATTGAGAGCAGTTTTACTAACACTTAATTTCCTAGTGAGTTCAAATCTACATTTAATTTTTTTTGAAAGTGAAAAATTATGGAATTTGTGGTTTAGTCGCTATTGATAGCTCTATTTTTTTTCATTAACCTACAATAATTCTACCACTTCCTCTGTATTGTCCACCTAAAAAGAAAGTACCAAGATAGAATATTCAGTAGCCTGTTTCTTTAGACATT
Organism: Herpailurus yagouaroundi; assembly: GCF_014898765.1. NCBI lineage: Eukaryota > Metazoa > Chordata > Mammalia > Carnivora > Felidae > Herpailurus > Herpailurus yagouaroundi. Next base: position 21,226,642 of record NW_024412396.1, on the reverse strand, counting down.
CTATTGTGATAACTATTAGATTTTTTGGTCATTGACCCTTATATGGCAATGCAAATATTTGTAGAAAAGTTTTAGTTGTTTATCAGTTGGGGTTCAGTCATCAAAGCATAGTAATTGTATTACAGAAGAAAGTTATTATGAGGATTAGAATTTGTATACTTGTGAAAAGAGATGGGACAGTGAAAGTACACATAAGAGTTGGACAATCAGAAAGGTTGTCAAGTGCTCATTTTGTGATGCCAAGCATGTTGATTCCATAGTATTATGCTGATGAGGAAGTCTATAGGAAGCTATTGCCACTATGTAGATTCTGCCTCTATCTACAGACAACAGTCTCCCTGTGAGTCAGTGACACTTGTTCAACAGAGCACACAGTAGGTGGGGATAACAGTACACAGAGCAGAAGAGAGTAAAGTCCAAGATGAATCTATCTGTCTCTGCCTCTGTTGTCATTGCATCACTTTAACTGACTGCAATGATCTTTAGAGACAAATGGCCATTGCTCAACTTCTACCTTCCAAATCTCATGTAAATTCCTTTTTAGGCCAATTCTAACTGAAAACCTAAAGAAAGGGATTTTGGGAAATGTAATTCCCAGGTTAACCAAGTACATGGTCATGTATACCATTAGTTACATGGGTTTAGTCTCAACCGCTAAGTAATCATTGTTAAATAAAAAATAAGTTAACATTAAGAAACAGAGATATCTCAAATAAATAACCTAACTTTACATTTCAAGGAACTAGAAGAAGAATAAACAAAGCCGAAAGTTATTAGATGAAAGAAAATAACAAAGATCAGAGTGGAAATGCAATCAGTGAAGGTAGAGTTAGCTTTATGAAAAACATTTACAAAATAGACAAACCTTTAGTTAGACTCACCAAGGGGGAAGATAAAAGAGAAGATGTAAAGTCAGATGACAAGGAGATATTTCAACTGATACTACAAAAACTCAAAGGATCATAGGAGATTATTATGAATAATTATGTGTTCACAAACTGAACTACCTAGGAGAAATAGATAAATTTCTAGAAATCTACAACCTACCAAGATGACTTAACAGATCAATTACCAGTAAGGAGATTAATCAGTAAGCAAAAAAAAAAAAAAAAAAAAAAAAAAAACTCCCAGTGAAGAAAAGTCCAGTGAAGATGGCCTCACTTGTGGATTCTACAAAATATTTTTAAAAGAATTAATTGTAATTTTTCCTAAACTCTTTCAAAATATAGAAGAGGAAGGAACACTTCCAAAATCATCTTATAAGGTCAGTATTAAATGATGCCAAAACCAGGCAAGGATGACACAAGAAAATTATAGGCTAATATTCCTGATGAACTTAATGCAAAAATCATCAAAAAATATTACCAAATTGAATTTCCCAATACATTAGAAGGATCATATACTATAATCAAGTGAGATTTATCCCAGGGAGGCAAGAATGGTTCAATATCCACAAATCAATCAGTGTAATACACCATCAAAATAAAAAATAAAACATATGATCATTAATAGATACAGAAAAAGCATTTGACAAAATTCAATATGAATTTATGAGAAAAATTCTCAACAAAATGGATATAGACAGAATATACTTGAATATAATAGAGGCCTTATACAACAAGTCCATAGCTAATATCATACTCAATGGTGAAAAGCTAAAAGCTTTTCCTCTAAGATCAGAACTAAGACAAAGATGCCCATTCTTGCTACTTTTAATCCACATAATACTGGAAGTACTAACAACTACAGCAATGAGACAATAAATAAAAGGCATCCAAATCATAAAAGAAATAGAACTGTCTCTATTTGCAGAGGATACAGTATTTTTAATTTATATATATTTATTTTTTAAGTTTATTTATCTTGAGAGAGTGAGCATGTGAGTGGGGGAGGGGAGATAAAGAGGGAGAGAGAGAGAGAATACCAAGTAGGTTCCACACTGTTGCTGTAGAGCCCTGATGAGGGACTCTAACTCAGGAACCCTGAAATCATGACCTGAGCCAAAATCAAGAGTCAGACTTTCAACTGACGGAGCCTCCCAGGTGCCTCTGTAGATGAGACAATATTATGTATAGAAGAACTTAAGGACTTGGAAAGGAAGGAAGGAAGGAAGGAAGGAAGGAAGGAAGGAAGGAAGGAAGGAA
>NW_024412396.1:21182603-21224488 GCF_014898765.1 Herpailurus yagouaroundi | reverse complement strand
GAAGGAAGGAAGGAAGGAAGGAAGGAAGGAAGGAAGGAAGGAAGGAAACTGTTAGAATTAATAAATGAACTCAGGAAAATTTCAGGATACAAAATAAATATACAAAAAACATTACATTTCTATACAGTAATAATGAAAGAGAAATTAAGGGAACAATCCCATTTACAATTGTGTCAAAAAGAATAAAATACATAGGAATAAATTTAACCAAAGAGATGAAAGACCTGTACACTGAATATTCTGGATGCTGATGAAAGAAACTGAAGAAGACACTAATAAATGGAAAGATATTATTTGCTCATGGATTGGAATAGTTAGAATTGTTAAAATGTCCATACTGACTAAAGCAATCTAAAGATTCAATGCAATTCCTATCAAAATCCCAATGTCATTTTTCACAGAAACAGAATAAACAATCAAAAAATGTATATGGAATAATGAAAGGCTCTAAATAACCAAAGCGATCTTGGCAACAATCAACAAAGCTGGAGGCATCACACTCATTGATTTCAAATTATTTTTCAAAACTATAGTAAGTAAAACAGTATGGTATTGGCATAATAACAGACACATAGATTGATGGAACAAAACAGAAACCAGAAATAAAACAACACATGTATGATTAATTATTTTACAACAAAGGAGCCAAAACTATACAATGGGAAAAAGATAGTCTCTTAAATAAATGGTGCTGGGAAAGGTGGATGGCCACATGCAAAGGACCACTATCTTAGGTCATAAATAAAAATTACATCAACAGAATAAAGACTTCATTGTAATACCTGAAATCATGACTACTAGAAGAAGGCCTAATCAGTAAACTCCTTATCCTTGGTCTTGGCAATGATTTTTTGGATTTGATACCAAATCAAAGTCAACAAAAGCAAAAATAAACAAGTGGGACTATATCAAATTAAAAAGCTTCTGCACAGCAAAGGAAACCATCAATAAAATGAAAAGACAACCTATCAAATAGGAGAAAATATTTGCCAATCATGTATCTGATAAAAAGTTAATATCCAAAATCTATAAATAACTCACAACTCAATAGCAAAAACAATTAGAAATGGTCAAAGGATCTGAATGATCTGAGTTAACATTTCCCAAAGAAGACATACAGATGGACAATAGGTGCACGAAAAGGTGCTCAACATCACTAATCATCAGGGACCACAATGATATATCATTTAATATCTGCCAGAATGACTATTATCAAAAAGACAAAAAATAGTAGTGTTGGCAAGGATGAGGAGAAAAGGGAGCTTTTGTATACTAATGGTGGTAATGTAAATGGTACCACAGGCATAGAAAACAGTATGGAGATTCCTCAAAAAAAAAAAAAAAAATCGAGCTACTATATATGACCCTGTAATTCCACTGTATTTATTCAAAGGTCACCAAAATGGTGACTCGGAAACATACATGCACCTTCATGTTCATTGCAGCATGATTTTCATAGCCAAGACACAGAAGCAACCTAAGTGTTCCTTGTTCTATGAATGTATAAAGAAAATGTCGTATATGAATACAATGGAATATTATTCAGCCATAAACTAGAAGGAAATCTTTCCACTTATGACAACATGGGTGGATCTTGAGGGAATTATGCTAAATGAAATAATTCAGACAGCGAAAGACAAATACAGCACAATCTCACATGTGGAATCTAAAAAACAAAATAACAACAAAAAATCTAACTCAGATCTGGAGAACAGGTTACTGGTTGCCAAAAGTAGCATGTGGGAAGTGGGCAAAAAAAGAATGAAAGTGGTCAAAACTTCTAGTACAAACTTCCCGTTTGTACAAACTGGTATAAACTTCCAGGAATAAACTAAACATTTATGGGAATATCATGTACAGTATGATCACCACAGTTAATAATAGTGTACTGTATATTTGAAAGTTTCTAAGAGAGTACCTCTTAAGAGTTCTCATCACAATAAAATAAATTTTGTAATTATGTGTGGTAATGGATGTTCACTAGACTTATGGTGATCATTTCATCAATAATAGAAATATCAAATCATTATGTTGCACACTTGAAAGTGATATAACATTATATGTCAATTATACCTCAAATTGAAAAAAATTTAATCTGTAAAAAGGGTTAACGCTAATACTATAAAATTTTACATTCAATTAGCACTAACCAAATTTAAAAAAAAATTACGAAATCATTTGATTCTATATTTTCCTACAGAACAGGTAAAATTACCCTAAAACATATTACGGTATTTATTCAAAGTAACTACTTTGAGAAGTTAGCCTCCAAATAGTGAATTATGTCAATTATATTTACAGGGTTATATCATATCAAAACAGCTGCTATCTAATATTAACATTATTAGTAGTGTTATTTTTTATTTATTCATTCACCTTAAAATTGTACTGAACCTTTTAGGAATATAGCACTGAATAAATATACAAAGTACACTAAAACACAAAGATAGATCAAACTTAAGTTTTTTGTGATGTTGTTTTATATTTTCTGTTTGGTTCTTAGTCATACAAAAACAATGCTATAACTCATAGCTTTAAGAAGACATAATTTCTTCTTTCACTTATGTCCCAAAACACTTATCTCTTGCTCCTGTATGGCTCTCTCTTCCATGTAGTGTTGTAATTTATATTATTATCTTCCCCAAAAGATGGCATTTTTTTATAGTAAGCAGATTCATTCTCTTACTCGTTATTTCCTTCTCTCAGTGCCTACCAGAGAGTAGGGGATATGCTAGGTATTGATTAAAATATCTTAAAAGATGAGACTAAAAATAAAGTACCAACAAACAAAACATTAATAATCACTTATTTAAAAGCAATTAATGCCATTTGATAAGTATATGAGAAATATTTAAACAAATAGTCTGGAATAATACTCAGCAGTTTTAGGAAAGCAACAGTAATATCATGAATTTCACAAATTTATTTTTAAAAATTGCCTAATTACATAAATTTAGATTGTTATTTAGTGTTTCTCTTTTTGTCCACCAAGACCTTTCTGTTGTCTTGTTTCCTTTGGTATCTTATCTGCAATAACTATTTTCTTAGATGTGAAAAGCAAAATTGTTTTAAATACACATATATTTTTAAACTTTATTATATGTAATAAATACTTTTTAAAAAGGGTCATATGTTCTTCTATGCTTATCTCTTTAATACCTGTTCATGCTGTCATTTACAACTTTCACAGTTTATGTAAAGAGGATGCAATAGCTAGTCTAAATATGCCAAGTTTATAAAAAAAAATGAAGGAATTTAAAATTCTCCAGATCATAAAATAAAACATTACATAATGTTAAACTCTTCCGTTGTTTATAAAAATTCAAGCTTGGTTGTGGCTGACCACATTTTTTGCTTTCAATATTACAAAGAGATTTTAGAGTGGCTTGTGTTATAAAATTAGAAGAAATTGAATTTTAGACCTTTACGTTAACCCACTTTTCAGCTGCTAATGAAATCATTTTACTTCATATTTGGATCTCCTGGTAACCTTATCATTTACTACAAGGAGGTGAGATCACTCAATCATATTCTCCATGACTTCCTGCAGGCTTTCTGGCCTGTCACCTTTACATCATCCTCTTGGTTAATGGGAATTATATAAGATCATAGCTGTAATGAAAGTTAATAAGGAGTTGGATGTCTCTAAACTAACTTGAACTCCTTTGGGGAAATTTGTGTCTCTATCTTGTCCCTTAAAATAGTACTTATTTTGTGGAATTTATAGCTTTATATCAAAAAAATGACATTGAAATGTTGTTGAATAATGGTGAAATATTCATCTGTAGTTAAAATGTAAAAAAAAAAAAAAAAACAGAAATACCTTAACAAAAATAACAACAAAAGATCTCAGAAGTGTAAAAAATAATGAGAAGATTTGAAAACAAGTCAGAAATAAAGCATCATATAATATTTTATACAGGAAGGAAATAGCATGCAAAAATAAGTGACACTGTTAAAGGGAGAAAGGTCACGTTATTGTAGAAATTTTTGATATTTCCAATGTCATGAACCTCAGTATTCATTGGAGAAATTAAAACGTTATGCAATACTTGAAGGCTGTCAGATGTATTTGGCTGAAGACAGGTATATAAAATATGAAATACAAATGACCCTTGAACAATAATACAGGTTTGAACTGCATAGATGCAGTTATGTGTGAACATTTTTGATAAATATATTACAATATTGTAAATGTAGTTTTCCTCATGATTTTCTTTTTTTTTTTTTTGATTTTTTTTTCCTCATGATTTTCTTAATATTTTTCTATACCTTATTTTATTGTAAGAATACAGCATAAAATGTATGTAACATATAAAAGATATATTAATCGACTGTATATCATTAGACTTCCCATTATCAGCAGGCTATTATAATTAAGTTTTGGGGGAATCAAAATTATACATGGAATTTCAACTATACCCAATCTCTGTGTTGTTCAAGGATCAACTGTCTATTTTAGTAGAAACAGATATTTAAGAGCGCTTTTATAAAACACTTGAATGAATAGTATTTTTGCATATTTAAGTTAATTCTTTGGATTTTTTTTGCACTGTGTTTATCGTGTTTTTAATTTTGGTGTAAATTATTTTTCCTTACCGTATATGTGATTAAAACTTGAGAGATTTTCAATGTGATGCTAAAAAACTAAAGTGGGCTGTGACCTGATGTACTAGTAGAAATTCAATATTTCTCACAAAACTTTCCTCAGTATATCAAAAATAAAAATCATGTGACATACTTGAGAAAGTAGGAAGACAAAGACTGACTGCTTCTGGGAGGTTGCAAAAGTCTGACTTAAAATTACCTGTAAGCATTTTATTCCAACTGGTAAACATTGTTAAATAATTTACACTTAAAATCAATTTGTAATATGGTCTGCCTAATTTATTTACATATTGAAAGAGTGAAGAAACACCTAACATATATACATATGTGTGTGTGTGTGTGTGTGTGTATTTTCCAATATAAAGAGCAATACAAATCCCTGAGACAAGTTGTACACTAAGTTATCCATAGTTTATCTATATATCTATCTAGTTATTTAATCTATAGTTAGTTTTAACATTCACTATGCATAATTGAGGGACTTTTCCTTTCTTCCTTTTTCTCTCTTTATTTATCAGTAAATATAAAGAGAAATAGGTGTGTATACTTGTATGTTAATGTTTATGATGAACAATTAAGGTGTGAACATCATATTATGTTTATAAATAGAGCACCGGGAATGTAGTTCAATTAAATGCATACACACACAATAAATTGAAGGACTTTCCCATGTTATCTTGATATTTATAAATACAAAATTATGTTAATAGTTTTATTGTACTTCACCATAAAGAGGGACAATTATTTAACTACTTAAAAATTAAGTTGTTTCAAATGATTAAATATTGTAAATAATGCCCTGATGACATACTTTTATAAACAACTTTGAGCACCTCTCTGCTTACTTCATGGCATATAATTATAGATGCATTTGACATTGTGTCATGTATTTATAATTATTTACCACTTCAGAACTAATGCACTGTAACAAATAATTTTATGATTTGTTATTCATGAAATGGGTAAGTATATTCCATGCATTGTTCTAGAAGTTAACATATAACAATGAAAAAAAGGTAAAGAAAAAGGAAACGTTCATCTTCTTCATGGATCTTATATTCCACAGAGGGAGGTAGATTAAAAAAAATATGTATATATATATATATATATAGTATATTAGATGTCCAGTTTTCTATGAATAAAAATAAAGCAGAAAAGAAATGATAGTGTTGGAAGAGGGCAATTTACCACTGAGAAGTTAATATTTGAATAAAGGCATAAAGAATATAAGAAAATATATCACACAGTTACCTGGGAAAAGGTAGTTTCAGCAACAGGGAACAACAAGTGTCAAGGCTCTGGACCAGCAATGAAATAGAGTGTGGAAGCCAGTGTGGGGAGAATGGGAAGTGATGGGAGAGTGTCAAAAATAACTTCAGTGAGTTATCTGGGATTGCAGATCATGTAGGGCCTGGAAGGCTTTTAAAACTTGTATTTTATTTTGAGTAATACTAGAAACCTTGGAGGCTTTTGAGCAGAGTGATAAGATTTGATTTACTTTTTTAACAGAATATCACTGGCAGTTGACATGAAAAATCAACAGAAAAAGAGTAGTACCCAGTGATTCATCACTTATATATAACTGAACCAATGCTACACTACATGTTGATTAACTTGAATTTAAATAAATTAATTTAAAAATTAAGAACAAAGAAACAGAGAGGGAGGTGTAAGTTGTTAGAGATGTTCTATTTCTTCAGATGCTTATTCAGTATGTAGGTGATCATTATACTACACAATTAAAAGATTTAAAATAGAAAAAAATAAAAATAGAAATACTCTGTGATCCAGCAATTGCATTCAGTATTTACCCCAAAAATACAGATTTGAAGAGGTACATGCACCCTAAAGTTATAGCAGCATTATCAACAACAGCAAAACTATGGAGAGACCCCAAATGTCCATCGACTGATAAACACATAACAAAGATGTGGTATACATATACAAAAGAATATTACTCAGCCATCAAAAAGAATGAAATCTTGTCATTTGCAACAATGTGGATGGAGGTAGGATGTATTATGCCAAGCAAAATAAGTCAATCAGAGAAAGACAAATACCATAAGATTTCACTCATACGTGGAATTTCAGAAACAAAACAGATGAACATATGGGTAGGGGGAAGAGAAGAGAGGGTTTTAAGGATAGAGAGCAAACTGAGGGTTGATAGAGGGAGGTGGATAGGAGATGGGCTAAATGAGTGATGGGTATTAAGGAGGGCACTTGCTGTGATAAGCACTGGGTGTTGTATGTAAGTGATTAATCACTGAATTCTACTCTTGAAGCCAGTATTACATTGTATGTTAACTAAAATTTAAATTAAAAAAAAACTTTGATGATACTCTTGATCTAAAAATAAATTTATCCATTCAAACAATAAATAAGAAAGAAAGAAAGAAAGAAAGAAAGAAAGAAAGAAAGAAAGAAAGAAAGAAAGAATCAAGAGAAGAGGACCACAAGTTGCATCAGGCTCTAAGAGGCATTTGCTATATCCCAAGTGAGAGAGGACTTTAATTGGAGGTGGTGGAGGTAGAGACAATAAGAGGAGGTAAGATTCTAGTTCTATTTTGAATGTGGAGCAAATAAAATATTGTTGAAGCATTGGAGGTCAGATAGGAAAGAAGGTTAGTGTTCCAGATGCCTCTAAAACTCAGCCCGAGGAATCAGAAGAATAGAGCAATTATGAATTAATATAAAGAAATGTTGGAAGATGCAGACATGGAGGTGAGTTTAGAACAAAGGTTTGAAAATGGTGAATTTGAGATGGATGGAGGGGTTCAGTAGTTGTTCAAATAAGAGTCTAACATTCTTGGATGAGGTCAAGGGAGGAAGTGTGAATTTTCGATTCACAGTGGATAGATGGGTTTTAGCACCATGAGGTTGGATGAGATAATCAAGAGATTAAATGACATAGAAATGTGAAAAGGTTCAAGATTGGAAATCTGGAGGTATCAGCCCCAAGTCTGGGGAGATGAGGAGAAATAAAGGTAAGTAAACAAAGGGAGTCAGTAAAGATGGAAGAAAATTCTAGGAAATCAGAGAATCCTAAAAGCCTCATAAAGTGCCTGGGCAGGGGGTGGTGAGAGTGAACAGAGCCTTCAAATCCTACCCATAGATCTAGCTGAGATTTGAAATATAATAAATGCAAATAATTCAACAATCATTTGACTAAAATTTGCATCAAGCATTCATGAAGATGAGCCCTGGGTGTTGGATGTTCAGTGATGAATCATCAAGTTCTATTCCTGAAACCAATAACATATAGTGTAATATTAACTAACTGGAATTTAAATAAAAACTTGAAACTAAAAATAAATAATAAAGTAAAATAAAAGTAAAGGAAGAATACATTTGCCAGTGTAGCATTACTTTAAAAGTGTAAGATTTATAAATAATGTTTTTACATGCAAAACACAAAGAAGGTGTAAGTTATTTTTTAAGTTATAGATAAAAGATCAGTATCTCTTATTTTATTAAATAAAATATTAAAGCAAAACATACATACATAATGTAAGACTCCACACAGTTCTGTTAGTAGATCAGTGCACCCATGCTTCAGTTGTGGTTGTTCGTGGCTAATGGCTGCACTTCTGCTATGATGGATTGCTCAGAGTGGACACAGCTGACTGCAGTTGCCTTCCACACCCTGCCCTGACCCAATGATTGATTGGCATTAAGGTACAAAGAACCAAAACCCTTGTTTCCTTTTTCAGTGAAGGATAGTGCACCTGGCTGATTCACACTCTCCCACCATTTCCTAATTTCCAAACTCGACAGTGTGTGTGTGTGTGTGTGTGTGTGTGTGTGTGTGTGTGTGTGTATGGAATGGTAATAGATAATAGTGAAAAACCAAGACCCAGACAGGTGCATATTATGGAACAATTTATGTAAAATACAGAATGTAAACATTTTCTTTTCTGTAAATAAAGAATATCTCTAGAGGTATACACAGGGATAAAATGTAACCTACCTCTATTTGAGGTGTTGAGGGAAAGAAATGAAAGGAAGAAAATTTATTTTCTTTTAAATGCTGTACCATGTACATACATAGTTATTGTTTCTTTTTTAAACTGACAGCTTTTTTTCTGTAGCTGCTTCCTGTTTGGGTAGAAGAGTAGCCATTGTTACGAATCAGAGATAATGTCATAAAAAATTAAATTGTGATCTCCCTTGCTGTGGGACAAATCAAAGAAGTTGGGGAAGGAGCAGTGCTATGTACAAGTGGGTCTCCTGATGCGTTGGAAGGCATCACAGGTTCAGATCAGAGTTTGGTGATGTCTGGTGTGGGTGCAGCTGTCCAGCTGCATAGTAGATGCCCAAACTCCACCTCTTTGATGAATCTGGGACACTGAAGCCTATCTACTCAGAAAAACAAGCCTTATATCCATATTTAATTTTCTTCATGGCATTTAGGTAGTCAGGGAAGAGCTGTGAGTTGAGCAAAATGCTGACTGATGAATTATACATAGTCACTGAATTACGGTATTTTTATTGAACAAAATATTAAATTAAGGTATTTTTTAAAATCATGAGATGGAATACAAGCAAAATTAGATTTAAACAAACTATATTGAAAATGAAGATTGTGCAAGTGATTTAATGAGTATCTGTTAGGATTTCCAAGATATTTACTGAAACCCAAATTTAGCCATCTTGGAAACCCAACAAACTCTGATCGTGTGTGTGTGTGTGTGTGTGTGTGTATGTATAATGTTAAAATATATGTATTTATTTATTAACATATAGAAAATATATATGCTTATATATAAATAAAAATCATTTTGCTTTGTTTTGTCTTTTGTTTTAAAGTACTGTCCAAGCCCTGTTGTCCACTGTACCATTGAGTAACAAAGGCTGTGATGAATAGATATGAAAAATGTCACCAGGATAGGGATTTGGAAAATAATTTTTAGACATGTGAGATTAAACACTATGAAAATATAGTGCTTAACCTTAAATATCTTCGAGAGAAATGATTAGGTTTGGACACTTCTTGTGATAAATATCATAGTATGTATCTATTCCTAATAATTTTATAGAACGGTGGCTCTGAATATATAAATGCCCTCCATCTCAAATATTTTGTTAAAACACTTTTTAGCTTTTTAACATTCATCTACATAGCTTTAATTTACCAGTACATTTTACATGCCAAATATGTGTCTGGCTCTCTGCTAAGGCATACAAATGTGTAAAATGTTTTTAACAAAAGAGCTTCATAATCTAGAAGAGAAATGAGACACACTAATACAAAAAAGCATTACGAAGTCATTACTCTTGGTAAAGCATCATTTTGTATTATGTTACTTGGAGATGTTAAAGACATAACAGGGAGCCCTGGTTACTGGTATTTATAGAGAATGTTAATATTAATATCATTTCAAGGAAGAGAGTTTTAAGAAATGGTTTCTTGCCTGGTTAGCTAAAAAATTCACACAGTATAAAATGTAAATGTGTTTTGAAACCACTGTTTTTGCATCATGATTTGATAGCATTTTTAAAATATATTCCATGCTATTATAAATGGAGAAAAAAGTTTCATATAGGAGGAAAACAAAAACTGTAGGCACCATCATCAACAGAAATGAAGAGAACTAAAAGCCACAAAGCACAAATTAGGTGGCATTGTTGCCAAAACAGAAGAGATAAAGCAAGACAAATGGCTGTGGAAGCAAAGAGAGGATTTCTGCAGTAGGATCTCTAGAAGTGAGTTGCATATCCTGTGTTTTCAACAAATGTGGGCACTGTCTGTGAGAGATTTTTTTTTTTTTAATGCTCTTTTGACCTAAGATGCAACAGAAATGGACCCAAATGGAAAATACATTAGGCAGGGCATATTTACTTGTAGGACAAATTTGTTCCTGCAGTTGGAAGGAAAAAGAAAGACTGAATTTCGAACAGCTCCACAGCTACATAACTCAGGTAACTGCTCAGGGATGGGGGGAATGAATGCTAAGTGTACTCAGTAGGCTTACATAAACAGAACTATTGGTTTAAGGAAAATTCTTGTGTTCTGGGCTTGGAAAATAGCCAACCCTCCTCTTCCCACCTTCCCACATCACTCACTCACTCACTCACTCCTCACTCACACACACACACACACACACACACACACTCACCCGCATGTGCGTGCGCGCGCGCACACACACACACACCCCTACCTTAAACATACACATCCGCTTCTCTCTTACCAATAGCTACTCCTGGAAAAATGCTCATGTATTTCAAAAAAAGATAAATAATCTAACAAGAATCCAGAATAAGTACTGTATTTTATACCAGAAAGAATAAGGAAGGAAGGAGGAGAGAGGGAGGGAGAGAAGGAAGGACAGAAGGAAGAAAAGGAGTGAGGGAGGGTTGAATAGGCAGTTAGAAACAGAAAAAAAAAACTCTCTAGAAGAGAATATGAAGCAGAAAAATATTAAGAAAAGCCTGACTAAAGACATTACTAAAAATCTTAACTCTCAAGAGCAATAACATATTACCCTCTATGGCAGTAAAGTACAAAGAAGAAATATATGACAAGGAAGAAATATTGAGGTAACAGAAAGAGGTATATAAGCTGACAAACAGTGGGAAAAATTAAAAATCATAGAAAATTTTGGAAAATGCACAAAGCTGTTGTGATGCATCTGTAATTACTGGAAATGAAGCCTGGAGAGAACAAAAATGAAAAAAGAAACAAAATAATATGGGCAAAAAGTAAGCATTAAGATGATTAATGAGATAATTATAGAAATAAGAGAATAAGATTTTGTTTATATACAATTAACCTAATAAAGGTAAATAATAAAAAATCAGTTATTAAAAATATAATCCATATAATATGCCATCTTCAGATGGAAAAGATGTATCATGTCCCAGGAAAAACTAATAAAATATATTCAACATCAAAATATATGTTAATAAGTTAATGGACTTCAAAGATTGAAAAAAATTCAATTAAAACTTTTAGAGATATTCTAGGATTCAGAACTTAGAGGTTTCAAAAACTCAGAGATCTTTTTAAGAATATTTTGGACCTTTCCATAAGCACTATTAGAGCCTACTTCCAAACTGATTTGGGCTGATAATCATTAAGAAATAAGCATGAAAGCATCTTGTTTTCTGTTTTACCCCAACACGATTAGTTTTTAATTGAACAATCAGTAAACATTTTCTGAAGCAATGGATCAATAGTTTGGTTAATTCATTTACTTTACAATGAATCGGATTATTTTAATTCTCTTGTCTGGTAATTGTCAAAGTATATGTACCTGCCCTTGATCTATAACACAGAATTCCTGTAATTCAGTGAATTGTTGGATAATACTACCTTGAACCCTAGTGTCCCATCTGATTAAAACATCATTTTAAATAAATATCATAGGGATTTTACCTAAAGATATACATTAAATACTTTTACATTTATAATTTTACATTTAATTTTTAATTTGGTAAAATAATTTAATTACCTCATATGTGCACAGAATTTGGTCCCCTTGTAGTGCTTACGGAAGTTTCTTTTGATATTGATGCCATGTCTTTAGTTAAAGATGTTCTAAGAAAGAGCCCTATGTTTGATATTAAAGTCATAATGTTCATTGCTTAGGGGAGAACAACAGAAATACTCATAGGTCTTATGTTAGAGGGAAAAAGTATTCTCTTTTTACATTTATATTTTTAAGTGCAAAAGAAAATAAATAAAGTTTAAAGATATTTGGGTACTGACAGTCTCCAAAAGCAGGTGGAATTTGAGCTAAGTCTTGAGGATTAAATACATAATTCAACAAATGCACCTCCAAGTTATTATTATGTATAGCATCTATTAGTGAGGAGTAATTTCTTCTTATAATAGGTTGTCTAATTTGATCAGCAACTGAGATTTCTGGACATTAACGTCCATGAGCTTGAACTCCCATGCTGCAATGCCTAAAAGACCCTTTGTAACACTTCCAAAAAAGCAATCTCACCTTCTGTTATCAATGCTATTTGTCAAAGGTAAACCTTTGTCCAGGCTTCCATTTTCATTGAAATACACGAGAGACAACCGTCAAAATGTGTAGTGTGTGATCTCTGCATCTAGTTATGTTGAACATAGGTCATAAACTTAATCTATTTTCATTTTATTTACAGTTTTTTTCTCATTCTCTGTGTGTATGTATGTCTCGCTCATCTTTCTCTCTCTCCTTCCCTTTCTCTCCCGCTGAATCTAATATTGTCAAAAACGATATATATATATATATATCGATTGTATTTGAGTTCTGGTGATTTGAGAATTAACCAACTTTATACAGCTAAATGTCCATCACAATAACTTAATGTAATGGGGTTTTGCAGGATGTTGAGATTTCTGCTGAGTAGATCAGCCTCTCACCAGGAAAGCACTAACGGTGTGCTAAGGCTTGCAAGTCTTGAAAAATAATGGAGGTTGTTAAAGAATAGTGCCCCAAAGGCTGAGAGGTAAGGACACCAACTGACAGGTATATTAGAACAATATTGCTTCAGCCTTTATAGGCTTCTTAACGATACAGTACCTTACACCTCGTCCAAATATTTTTAAATTCTTGATTATATGATTACCCAATAACCAAGGGGACGACGTAGTGGCAGAATTCATACATATGTATTAATCATTTCATACTTATGTTTTAATGAAAAAAAAAAAAGTCCCAAGGAACTGAATCACGCTATGGCTGTAGAAATGTAGAAACACAAACTGGAAAGGTCTGAACAGAGTCAATGCTGACACTGCCTGTGTTTTAATCTTTCACAAATAGAAAAATAACAAATTCGAAGACTAGACAAACTATTTTAATAACTCTTTGAGTTATAAACTGATACAACTTTAAATCCATAAACTCCAGACTCCTTTAATATGCTAGTAAAACAAGGGTGACAAGTGATTGCATGTCACTCTGGGATTGGTACTTTATTAAGGGATGTGAATGTTAAATTGGGGAGGGTAGGTTGAGAACATCAATGCAAACATAAAAGAATCCTCTTAAAAGGTAGGAAAGAAGAAAAGGGATAAAGGAAGAAAGAAAAAAGGAGAGAGCACTTACATTGGGATTTATAGACTACAAGTGAAATGGAAAAAAAGGTTAATTTTAGGCTCAGATAATAACATAAGCAATGAGGGACTAAAAACTTACAGTGATTTAAGAATTGTAAGTAAAACATGGTAATGAAGTATAAAAGTTGCAGAAGAAAAAGCGCAGGCTAAATTGGAGTATATTATGAAAGTCTGTCCCAGCTATGTAAAATTACTTTGTTGTATTTGCTGCAGAAAATGAAATAACGTTAAGTGGAGCTAAATAGGTCAAATATTTTATTTATTATTTATTTTATGAGTGTCAATAGTGTGCTAGTTAATTGAATATATTATTAATGAAACCTTCTAAAAAATTTCCATGTTTTGGGGCACCTGGGTGGCTCAGCTGGTTAAGCATCTGACTTCAGCTCAGGTCCTGATCTCACAGTTTATGAGTTTGAGCCCCGCATCAGGCTCTGTGCTGACAGCTCAGAGCCTGGAGCCTGCTTCGGATTCTGTGTCTCCCTCTCTCTCTGCCCCTACCCTGCTAGTTCTCTGTCTCTCTCTCTCTCAAAAATAAAAATAAAGATTAAAAAAATTTCCATGTTTTTATAGTCATTAAATTTTGTTAAATATAGTGATTTTAATATCTATCAAAACCCTCCTATCTTCCTTTCCTTATATACCCACTACCGTCTCTATTCTTTCAACTAGTTTCCCTGCTTCCACTCTCTCTTTTACACAGTATTTTTTTAATTGAAGTATAATTAGAATACAATGCTATATTAGTTTCAAGTACAACATACTGGTTCAACAATCTATACATTACTCAAGGCCCACAATGATAAGTGTAGTGACCATTTGTCACCATGTAACATTATGATAGTTTTGACTATATTCTCTGTGCTGTACTCTATCTCTGATTTATTTTTAACTGGAAGTTTGTACTTCTTAATCCCCTTTATTTCACTCATCCTCCCACATACCTTTCTGCCTACATTTTTTTTAATGTTTATTTATTGATTTTGGGAGAGAGAGAGAGATAGCAAGCAGGGGAGGGGCAGACAAAGGAGAGAGAGGGAGTCCCAACCAGCTTCTGCACTGTCAGCACAGAGCCTGACATGGGCTCAAACTCCTAAACCGTGAGATCATGACCTGAGCCGAAATCCAGTCTGACACTTAACTGACTGAGCCACCCAGGTACCCCTGCATTCTTGATCCTTTCAAATTTATTCTCCCAAATTCAGTTATAAAAACCTTTCTAAACTAAACTATTTGATCTGATCTCTAAAAAAAAATAACTTCATTAGCCTTCCTTTACTCCCACATAAAGAAGTACTAGTCTTGGGGAGCCTGGATGGCTCAGTCAGTCAAGATTCTGACTTCAGCTCAGGCTCAGGTCAGACAGGTTCATGATTTCAAGCCCCAGGTCGGGCTCTGTGTGAGCTCAGAGTCTAGAGCCGGCTTCGGATTCTTTGTGTCCCTTTCTCTCGGCCCCCCCCCCACACTCTTTCTGTCTCTCAAAAATAAATAAATGTTAAAAAAAAATTTAAAACAGCACTGGTTTTAAAATGTAAATTACAAGGCTCATTACAATCTCAATAATCAACTGCATCTGGTACCTCATTCTACAGAGCTACTCAAGGTCTAAGCTCCAACTCACCACTACTCACTCACTACTACTAATTGACTGATCCTTCATTTTCCTGAGTATTCTTTTTTTTCCCCCTCCTGGGATAAATCACATACTCTTTGCCATATCCAAGCATCATAAAATTTTTTTCACCCTCTTTATATACATGAGGAAACTAAGGAAGACAGAATTTAATAACTTACCAGATCATAAGACCAAGTGAGGATCAGGATCTGAACCTGAAGAATGTAGCTCCAGCCCTCCTACCAAGACTATGAAAGGAGGTTTCCAGGATATTTTCAGAGGTGGTGTCCCACCTAAATAAGTCTAATAAGAAAATATGCCACCTGCAGTGGAAAAAACAGGAATAATACACTTATAAAATTCAACTCTATCCAAAGCATTGTTTGCATTTGTCACTTAACTTTATATCTATCTATCTATATCTATCTATCTATCTATCTATCTAGTTACATTTACATATATCTATATCTATACCTATATCTATCTATATCTATATATACACATATACTTTTTTTTAATGTGGGAAATTGCTATCAGCTCCCACACTAGTTTGGTTTCAATATGTTTGAAAAACCTGTGTTCTTTATGGCACTAAGTTTCATTCTTTCTGCAAATTGTGTCTTTGTGCTAACAGTTTCAACCCATAACTCATAAAAGGCTTTCAAGTGATGGTGCTGGAATTGTTGCACAAAAATAAAGAGTGTCATGCCGGTATTAAAGTGCAAGGTTTACAATGGTTTGGACCACTTTCAAGAAAATGCTCAAAGTAACACACAACAGTTGTCACCTGGTAATATGAGATTAGTGAATGTGCTTTGCTGTTTTGGAGGGATCATAAACAGTCATTGAAGTCTGAAGGGTTGATTAAAAATTTCATGGAGATTAGCATGGCCCAAGACTTTCCTTGAGGTGCCTGGGTGGCTCAGTCAGTTAAGCGTCCAACTCTTGATTTTGGCTTAGGTCATGATCTCACGGTTTGTGAGCTCGAGCCGGCCTCTGGGTCTGCGCTGAGTGTGGAGCTTGTGTGGCCTTCTCTTTCTCCCTCTCTCGGCCTTCCCCTGATCATACATGTGCTCTCTCTCCCTCTTTCTCTCTCTCTCTTAAAATAAATAAATAAACTTAAAAAAAACTTTTTTTGATTTCAGGGAATATAAAGAGCAATGAAAAGAGATTTTTACAAAAAATGTAGTATTTCAATACTAGAAAATTAAAAGAAAAAAACACTCTTTGAAAGGCTTAGCCTATTTTTTGTTTTCAGAAAGAAAACCTTAATTACTTTAATGTATTTTTGATTGTCAACAATGAAGTAGCAGATCACAGAAACACCTCAAAAACTAAAAGCTGATCCAGCCAGGCATGTAAGAAACTTGTAAATCATCACTCTGTCCTACCAAGTAAAAAGCTGAAAAAATCCTAAAGAATCAACAACTCATCTTCAATTTGTAAGAGAAGTGAGGTTACAGGGTAAAATGCTACCCCCAAATTGGAGGGGCTGGTGGGAGAATACAGAAAATCACAACTTACCTGAGCAGAAATCCAGAAGCTAAAGCCTCCATGGGAACAAGTGTCAGAGTAAAACCTGAACTACAATTGTCATATTTCTGGATTCTCCGTGTGGACAACTCTGAGAATTAAAATCTCTGGCATGGGGGCGGCAAGTTTTGGCAAGGTATGAGAATACATATTTGTGAGATTTACCTCCTGCGGTTTCACCAGGTTCTCGCAGTGAATAGTGGGGAACAATTCCCTCATGCTTCCAGCAGGAAGGGAAAGGAACCATTTTGAAATTTGCTAGAGCAAGCTGTTCTTCTTAACAAGGTATGCCCTGGGGAGAAAAACATTAAACTAGAAACTGACTTACTGGGATTTTATCAGAACTTAACCAAGGAAAGAGAAAGAGCCAATTCCAGGTGACTCTAGACTTCCACAAAGAGGGAAGGAAATACCCAGATGCAGCCCACTGTAGCCATCCTATCCCACCAATGGGGGATGAGGCACTGGGAAGCACACGTGATGTTCACAACCCAGAAGCACAGGTTCACTAAAGAGAGCTAATCAAATAGCTACAGAAGGCTTCCCCTCCCCAACACCTTACCACCACATTGGTAAAGGCTTATTTACAGCTGTTCAATTTACTTTCTGGCTTATTTCACTTTGCATAATTATCTTCAGGTTCATCTATGTTGCAACGAATGGCAGTACTTCCTTCTTTTTAAAATTTGAATAACAATCCAGTGTGTGTGTATGTGTGTGTGTGTATATATATATGTACATATATATACCCTGTTGTCATTATCCATCTGATTTACATTTCACAAACAGAAAAGGGGTCTCTTTTCTCAACACCTTTGCCAAAATTTATTATCTCCTGTCTTTTTGATAATGGCTATCCTAAAAGGCATAAGGTAGTAGTTCATTGTGGCATTAATTTGCATTTCTCTGATAATTAGTGATCTTGAGCATATTTTCATGTGCCTGTTGGCCATTTGTATGTCTTCTTTGGAAAAATGTCTATTCAGGTCCATTGCCTATGTTTGTTTTTTTTTTTTTAATTTTTTTATGTTTATCTACTTTTGAAAGAGAAAGAGATAGACCGTGAGTGAGGGAAGGGTAGAGTGAGAGGGAGAAGCAGGATCCAGGCTCCGTGCTGTCAGCACAGACCCTGACAAGGGGCTCGAACTCATGAATTGAGAGATCATGACCTGGACTTTGACCTGAGCTGAAGTCAGACACAACCGACTGAGCCACCCAGGAGTCCCGCATTGACTACGTTTTAACAAAAAACTATGTTATTTGTTTTTGTTTTTGCTATAGAGTTTAGGAATAAGGAACTCAATTTTTTTATTTTAAATATTAACCTTTCATCAGATATATGGCTTGCAAATATTGTTTCTTATTCTATAAGGTTGTCTTTTCACTTTGTTGATTAGTTTCTCTGCTATGCAGAAACAGTTTTAGTTTAATATATTTCCACTTGTTTGCTTTTGAATTTTTTAGTTATGCTCCTGTTGCTGATTTCTAGTTTTATACTATTGTGATCAGAAAAGATATTGGATGTGATTTTAACCTTCTTAAATTCATCAAGACTTGTTTTTTGATCTAATATATGATCTATTCTGGATGAAGTTCCATATATGCTTGAGAAGAATATGTAATTCTGGTTCTAGTCAATGAAATGTTCTTTATATATCTCTTAGGTCTACTTGGTCTATAGTGTTATTCAGAAACACTATTTCCTTATTAATTTTCTGTCTCGATGATCTATCCAGTATAAAATGTGGGTAATGAGGTCCCCTACTATTATCATATTGCTATCAATTTCTCCCTTTGGGTCTATTAAAATTTGCTTTAAATATGTAGGTGCTTCAGTATTGAGTGTGTACATATTTACAATTGATAAACTGACCCTTTTTATCACTCTATAGTGACCTTTTTTGTCTCTTGCGACTGATTTTTACTCAGTCTATTTTATCCGAGTATAGCTACTTCTGCTCTCTTTTGGTTACCATGTATTTGAAATTTCTTTTTCTCTTCCTTCACTTTCAACTTTTGCGTGCCCTTAAAGCTAAAGTAAGTCTCTTGTGAGCAGCATATTGTTTGGTCTTGATTTTTTTTTTTTTATTTAGTCAGCCATTTCCTGCCATTTGATTGGATAATTAATCCATTTTCAGCTGCATTTCAGAAAGAGATATAGCATCACAAAGAGCTAAATCATTTTCACTGATTTACTCACCTGATTTTAGTATAGCTTTCTAGTATAATTTACTTGTTGATGCTTTAGCTCATACCTAACTGATTTTCTTAGGAAAAGAGTAGACCCATTTAAAACAAAATTTTTAAATAGACAAAAACAAAACAAACAAATAAAAAGAAGACTCTGTTACAAAACACCCAAAAAAGAAAAGAGAATATTCAAGGAAAAATAACAACACTTATATAGATAGTGCTTACTATGTACTCAGTCACTGAGTGCTCCAATCTTCTCCTGTCAGATACTCTACTAAGGGCTCATTTAATTCTCACAGCAACACTTTAATAAAATAAATAGTATTTTAATATTATTCCTACTTTTTCAGATAAGAAAGCTTAATTAAAGAAAAATGAGGTAACTTGATCAAAGTTGCATAGCGGAGATAAGATTGGATCCCAAGAAGGATGGCCCTAAAATTCATACCCTGTAGTTTACTTGTCTCTACTGCCTCTGACACATCAAAAATAAAAAAAATAAAAATAAAAAAGATGAATGACAAGCAAAGCTAAGAGAACC
Organism: Herpailurus yagouaroundi; assembly: GCF_014898765.1. Lineage (NCBI taxonomy): Eukaryota > Metazoa > Chordata > Mammalia > Carnivora > Felidae > Herpailurus > Herpailurus yagouaroundi. The sequence continues at coordinate 21,204,943 of NW_024412396.1, read as the reverse complement.
ACTGAACCATTACAAAAGTGAGACATATATTAAAAACAGGAAGAATTTAAAGAATGTCACTGAACATGTATCTAATGCCATAAATAACAAGTTGGTAAAAGTCACCCAAAGGAAGAAATGTGTTCTACATATGGAGGAGACACAAAAAATATCCAGAATATGCACTGAGGGTTTTCCTGAAAAAGCTAATAGAAAAATAAAATGGAACAGAAATCCATTAAAATATAATAAAAGAAAACTTTACCTAAATAAAGACATGAATCTGCATAATGGTAGTAAATATCATGTTCCATGTTCCAAGAAAAATTCATGCACAATGGTATTCACTGAGGTATATCTTGGCTGAGTATATATTTTTTGCTCTTTTTTTGCTCATTTGGTAGTTTTTCCTCAGTGTAAATCAATTCCATAACATGAGAAGCTACTACAAATCAAGGCATTAATAAACAAAATCACAGTATAATCCAAAACTGATGTACAATATTCAGATATGAAGCAAAAGGGAACATACATTCATATACACAGTAGCCTCGGATCTGTTGGATCTGGTTGTCCCTGATGAGGTTCTAAAAATGGTAAAAATTTACTGGTAATTGACACTATTGTAATCATATTAAATACTGGAAGATCTAAGTATCAGCATGTGGCCCTGTTAACCAGAAAACAATCAAGGAATGTCTATTGCTAAAAGTGTCTGTACAATCAATGAAGTTGTAAAAGAATTACTTTCCAGATCAAGCCCACATTAGCTTGAAGATGAAGTTCTAACCAAAACTATTGATTGGTACAGAAAGTATTTCAAATGTGACTATTGTGATTCATGAATTTTAAAAAAATGAATATAAAATGGTGTATGTGTATGTGTGCATGTGTGTGTGTGAATATAATGTATTTGAGCTTCTTGTCTTCACTTCTCACTACCTAATTTACATTATTTTTGTCTTCTTCAAATGTTTGTCTCTTAATTTCAAAACTTGCCAAATATGACTTCAAAGCAGACAATTTTTTTTAATTGGAAAATTATTCAACAGATGTGAAATAAAAAGCATTTTAAGATTTAGTTGAGGTTACTATGTGATGGGAAATTCCTGTCCTTTGACTTTACAAGTGTATAAGAAAGTTTTACTCATTATACTCGTATTTGAGGTAGATTGCAATCCATCAGTGACCTCAAACATGTCAATTACTACATAGAAAGTCAAATAAAAAGTCAAATTGAAAGACCAGAGAGAGGCTACAGTGAGAAGAATTTTAATTCTGGGATAAATCTCACTCAGTTTCTTACACCTTGTAGGCATCTTGTTAAGAATTTTTTGCATTACATTCAAAAGAAATATAGTTTTGTGTAAGTTTTCTTTTCTTAAAATGTCTTTCCCCTTTATTTTGGAAATTAGGATGATTATGGCCTCACGGAATGATTTGGAACTGTTCTCTCTGCTTGTCTTTTCTTTTTATTTTTTTATTTTTTTATTTTTTTTTATTAAAAAAAATTTTTTTTTCAACGTTTATTTATTTTTGGGACAGAGAGAGACAGAGCATGAATGGGGGAGGGGCAGAGAGAGAGGGAGACACAGAATCGGAAACAGGCTCCAGGCTCTGAGCCATCAGCCCAGAGCCCGACGCGGGGCTCGAACTCACGGACCGCGAGATCGTGACCTGGCTGAAGTCGGACGCTTAACCGACTGCGCCACCCAGGCGCCCCTCTGCTTGTCTTTTCTGAAAGAGATTGTCGAAAGTTGTATCATTTCTTCCTTAACTATTTGATAGCGTAGATACACTAGTGAAAACATCTGGGTGTGGCGCTTTCTTTTATGGAATATAATAGTGTTATATTATTTTCATGTGTACCCCATATAATGATTCAACAATTCTATACATTACTGGGTGCTCATCAACAGAAGTATGCTTTTACCCCCTCACCTATTTCACACTTTCTCCCACCCACCTTCCCTATGCTAACCACCAGTTTGTTCTCTATATTTTAGAGTGTTTTTTGTTTCTTTGTTTCTTTTTTCTTTGTTCATTTTTTTGTTTCTTAAATTCCACATATGAGGGATATCATACAGTATTTGTTTTTCTCTCACTTATTTAACTTAGCATTATACTGCCTAGGTCCATCCTAGAAGCAAAGGGCAAGATCTTATTTTGTTATGGCTGAGTGCTTTCCATTACATATATAAACAACATCTTCTTTTTTTAAATTGTTTTCAACGTTTATTCATTTTTGAGAGACAGAGAGTGAGCAGGGGAGGGCCAGAGAGAGAGGGAGACACAGAACCAAAAGCAGGCTCCAGGCTCTGAGCTGTCAGCAGAGAGTCTGACAAGGGGCTCGAATTCATGGGCCACAAGATCATGACCTGAGCTGAATTTGGATGCTTAACCAACTAAGCCCCCCAGGTGCCCCTATACCACATCTTCTTTATTTACTCATTTAAGTATGGAAACTTCAGTTGCTTCCATGATTTGGCTATTTTTAAATAATGCTGAAATAAACATAGGGGTGTATATATCTTTTCAAATTAGTGCGTTTGTTCTCTTTGGGCAAATACCCAATAGTGGAATTACTGGATCATATGGTAATTCTATTTTTAATTGTTTGAGGAACCCCCATACTGTTTTTCACAGTGGCTGCCCCAGTTTGCAATCCTTCCAGCAGTGCACAAGTGTTCCTTTTTCTCCACATCCTCGTCAACACTTGTTATTTCTTATGTTAGTTCTGTTTTAATTTTATTTTAGCCATTCTGACAGGTGCAAGGTGATATCACATTGTGATTTTGACCCTAAATACTCCACCAGAAAACTACTAGAATTGATGGATAAATTCAGTAAGGTTGCAGGATACAAAATCAATTTACAGAATTCCGTTGTATTTCTATGCATTAATTATAAATTAGCCAAAAGAGAAATTAAGAAAACAATCCTATTTACTGTTGCACCAAAATAATAAAATATCTAGGAATAAACTTAACCAAGGAGGTGAAAGAAAACTCTGAACTATACTCTGAAAACTCTAAAACATTGATGAAAGAAATTGAAGATGACATAAACAAATGGAAATAGATCTCATGTTCATGGATTGGAAGAACAACTATTATTAAAATGACCATACTAGTCAAAGCAATCTACAGAGCTAATGCAATCCCTAACAAAATACCAACAGCATTTTTCACAGAACCAGAAAAAATAATGCTAAAATTTGTGTGGTGCCACAAAAGACTCCAAATAGCCAAAACAATCTTGCAAAAGAAGAACAAAGCTGTAGGTACCACAATTATAGAATTCAAGATATATTATAAAGTTGTAGTAATCAAAATAGTATGGTACTGGCATAAAAATAAACATATAGGTCAATAAAACTGAATACGGAGCCCAGAAATAATCCCATGCTTATATGGTCAATTAATCTAAAAAAAATGCAAGAATATACACCAGAGAAAAGATAGCTTCTTCAACAAATTGTTCTGAAAAACTCTACAGCTACGTGCAAAAGGATGAAACTGGATAATTTTCTCAGACCATGCACAATAATAAACTAAAAAATGGGTTAAAGACCTAAATGTGAGGGCACCTGTGTAGCTCAGTTGGTTAAGGGTTTGATTCTTGGTTTCGGTTCAGGTCATGATCTCACCACTTCGTGGGTTCAAGCCCCACATAGGGCTCCATGCTGACAGTGTGAAACCTGCTTGGGATTCTCTGTCTCCCTCTCTCTTCCCCTCCCCTGCTCATACTCCTTCTCTCTCTCTCTCTCTCTCTCTCTCTCTCTCTCTCTCTCTCTCTCTCAAAATAAAGAAATAAACTAAAAAAGAAGACCTAAATGTGAAACCTGAACCATAAAACTCCTAGATGAAAATAGAAGCAGTAAGTTCTTTAATATCAGCCAGCCATAGCAACTTTTTCTAGATTGGTCTCCTCATGTAATGGAAACAAAAGCAAAATTAAACTATTGGAATCACACCAAAATAAAAAAGCTTTTGCACAGTGAAAGAAACCATCAAAAAACAAAAAAGCAGGCTACTGAAGGGGAGAAGATATTTGAAAATGATATATTCAATAAGGGGTTAATATCTAAACTATATAAAGAACTTATACAACTCAAGAAAATAATCTGATTAAAAATTGGCAGAGAACTTGAGTAGATGTTGTTTTCTAAAGATAACATACAGATGACTAAGAGACACATGAAAAGATGCTCAACGTCATTAATCACCCCGGAAATGCAAATCATATCTTATTTTTAAACGTTTCTCTTTCCATTCTTGTGCATGAAACTTCAGAACATTAAATATTGGTATGTCCTATCTATACAAAACCTTCATATGCTCCTAAAACTAGTCAAATTTGAAGTTTTCAATATTTTCTATGCTTATAAGAAATGAAATTAGCGGGTTTGCTAAAGGCCTTTTTTACCTTGTCACCCTGGCCTTCTGTCATCTTTCTTGATGCTCTTGGCTTAGAGGTTGTTGTAGCAGCATTTGTTGGGGTTGATGTGTAGATTGCTGGATTCTGTGACCCTCTGGGTAGGAGCAGTGCCAGAAAAAGCAGCCCGACCAAAGCCACAACAGTAGCCACAGTAGCTTTCTCACTGTTTTGTTCTGTCCCTCCCTGGCCCCACCCTTATCCCAGGACCCTATGCTGCTACTGTTTTCAAGCAGACCTCCTCCCACCTGAAGACCCCTGGGTGGGCATCTATGACTTTGTTACTGGTTAGGGGAGAAAGTGATGAATTTTAAACATGAAGAGGGAATTGACCAAGCTTTCAGGCAGAAAAACATGTAAGCCAACTAATGAAGGGGAAAAATTTGACTTTCTCTCAATGTCTCAATACCAACAGTCAATTCCAATTTACAGTAATGTAATGGCAGCTGAATTCTAAGTGATGCAAAAGGTGAGTCAAATCTTAAATGCAGGCAAACAGTCATTTACACATAGATGCAGAAGAAATAGGTTTACAAAGGGAACATAACACACATAGACTCCGGAAAGCTGTGACTTAAAGATGAAATATTGCCCACAAACAGATGCAGTGAAATAAAGAATTCAGAAATATAAGAACCATATCAAGAAATAGCTGCTGTTGGTCAATGAATCCATTTAAATGTATAAAAGTACCACAATTGTAAGAATTATGGTACACATGAGACAAAATGTTATAAACCATGACAATATAGGATAATGTTATGTTGCTATATGAAAACAAAAACATTGAGATAAAGTGGGAGAGGGAAGGTGGAGGGAGTATTGTGCAAAGTGATTAAATGATATGATTTATGGAAATAACTTTAAAGATAACTAAAATACAGCTACACTTTTTACATAGGGTAAAACACATCCACATACATACCCCAAACAAAACAACAAAAAATGAAAACACAGATTATTTAGCCAAATAAACAAAGGAAATATCAGGGTTTATAATGGCATTTCCCCTACTACAAAAATTTGTACATGTATTTTGAATATAAATATGTATCATAGGCCATGGTTTAATAAATGGTTTGGTCTAAGTATGATATTGTTGGAAAACTACCAACCCTTCACCTCCCTTCAAACATTTTGTTGGATTTATTTCTCCAACACTGATAACTCCCTTTCATCCACATCCTGTCAAGATTCTATAGCTTTCCAGCCTCTTTCAGGCCTAAAAATATTTCACACAATCTAAATACATCTTTAGTTTTATACCCAATTCAATGTTCTTTTACTTTCCCCAGGCAGGGGATAGAATAGCAGAAAGATGGAAGCATTGATTATTTTCACCCTCTTTGTTATATATCCCTTTTTTTTCTTGCTTCTGCAACTCAACCCCAAGGATAAAAATGGGAGAAATAAAACTCCCACAGGGAAAGCATTTTTATTTAGCCCATGCTATTAGTCATTTTATCTAACATTTGAATTCTCCCTTTTATGAGAGGCATTTAATTACAAGTATTTCAAAGAGGGCACATTAATGGGTTCTTGGGATGACTCGATCAACACATCATCTCCGAACTGCACTATCCCCTGAGTGTTGCTTCCTCTGTTTGATCTCTTCAGAGGTTCTTCTTTATGTTAATTTCAGTTGTTACCTGCCTGATGTCTACTTTTCCTAACATTTAGCATTTTAATATGCTATCCACATGAAAACATGCCTTATACCACCATTGTCCTCTTTTTTCTTTCTTTGTATTGTTATTAAGATTGCTCTCTCCACCCTCCTGCCTTCACGTGAAAGTCCAGCACCTATTTCTCAAGAGACCAAGTCAAATCTTGGGTTCTGTTCCCATAGCAGGGTGAATGTGCCCTACTCATGTTTGAAACTCTAAGAATTCCAACTGCTATCCTGATATCTATTGTAAGGGCAAATAAAAGTTAAAAAGGAGAGGTCTTTCAACTTGTTGAAAATAAGGGAAAGGAAAGGACAAGTTTTCCTCCTCCCATAAGAAAAAAAAATTTAATGTTTTATTTATTTTTGAGAGAGAGAGAAAGAGAGAGAGAATGCCAGCAGGGCAAGGACAGAGAAAGAGGGAGACACAGAATCTGAAGCATGCACCAGGATCTGAGCTGTCAGCACAAAGCCTGATGAGGGGCTTGAACCCAGGAATCTTAAAATCATGACTTGAGCCAGAGTCAGACACTTAACTGACTGAGCCACTTAGGCACCCGACTCCTCCCTTGGTTTAGAGCATTTACTTTGGGGAGAAAAATGTAATAGTAAGTTCTCTGTATCTTTGAAATGAATGTTAAACATTTTAAAAATGTGAATTAGCTTCTTGCCAGCTTTATGACCTTGGAAAGTCTTTCTCAAGGACTCGATCACCATCTCTTTGCAATGTAAACATCTTGGAAAATAGTTCCCTGTATTCCCGTTGTTGTGGGGAGGTAAAGGACTAACTTCCTCAGGTGCCTAGTTTTAAGGTGCAAAACTATCTCCTCTCAAAGATTGCCTTTGCAATTTCTTAACAGATTGTCTGTGATGTGATGCCCATCACATTCTGGTTTAATGCATATTCAACAGAATATTTTTTTTTCTCTTCTACTTCTTTAGATAGGTTAAATAGATTTGCAGGAGATTTTGTTATCTCTTTGTAAAGAATTTGTAAATTCTTTGTAAATTTCTTTGTAAATATTTCTTTGTAAATCATCACTGGAATTTTGATAAGATCAAATTGAATCTGTATATCACTCTGAGTAGTATTGACATTCTAACAATATAAATCTTTAATGCATAAATATGGGATATCTTAATTTATGTGTTGTTATTTGATTTGTTTCAGCAATGCTTGTAGTTTTCATGTACACATATTTCACCTCCTTGGTTGTGTTTGTTCCTAACTATTGTATTATTTTTGATACTATTGGAAATTGAATTTTTCTTCACTTCCTTTTCAGATTATTTGTTGGTAGTATACAAAAATGCAACTAATTTTTACATACTGACTTCAGATCTTGCAAATTTGCTGAGTGTGTTTATTAATTCTAACAGTTTTTGTATGACTTCTTTAGGGTACTTCTTTATTTTCAGTAAACATTCATGTGAAAATCAAAGGGTATGAAAAGTATACAGTGAAAAGACTAATTTATTCTTCCTTTTATTTCAGGCATTCACTTTCTTTTCTCAGGTTATCAATTTCTTATGCACTGTCCCAAAGATATCTCTTAGATATATGAACAATTAGTATATCCTTCTATTATCCACATTACTGTGTACCTTTTGTCTACTTTCATTATAGCATACCACTATATAAAATGCTTCTTCAATGAAATGTGGAAAGCTATGTTTTTATTACTTACACATTTTTGGCAGCACTGTGGAATATCTGTCATATTTTATTTCTTTCTACTGTACATTCCTGCATTTAAGAAAGACTTCTCTAAATAGCTGTTTAATGTGTCTTCATTTTGTCCTTTACCTTCCATGATATATATAAGGCAAGTAACATTTGCAAAATCCTTCTCTATTTTACTTTCCCTTTTCTTGCTGACCTATAGCAGTAATATAGCCTTCTGGATTTTGTCTCAGGGGATCTGACTATAAGATTCGCTAATAGCAAGGAATTTTATCAACTTTCAATTTCTTAACTTGAGAAATCTCAGCCAGCATTGAATCCATATCTGGACTCAATATATTAAGATACTTCCTGATTCTCTTCTCATGTTCTCCCCCTTTATTCTTTTCCTGTAGACCATTAATTTTAGGAATTACTTTGGCCTTTTTCTTAGGGAACAGGTAATTGCTGTATATTTAAAATACCTGTGTGGCCATGAAACTTCCTGTTCAATTCTTTGAATTGATTTCTTTTTTTTAACTTTTGAGCATGTGGGTAAACTGTATGCTCAAAAATCCCTCATGGCTTAAATAGAAATGGATTTGGGGACAATCAATCTATACGTGCTTAGCAAGGCATGATATTAACCATTTAAAGTATTCTTAAGTATACTATAGAAAACTCAGAACTTGGGTGCCTTAAAGTTTAAAAGCAGCAAATATTTTTTAGCTTCTGATATATGAAATGCTTATATGTGGAAGATTCTGTTCCCTATAATTGAAACAGGAAAAGCTGTAACTATATAATTAATTCATGGTCAAGCACCAGTAGTCAGCATCCTGGAGGTAGTTGAGCCTGCTAAATTCCTCCCCTTAGCTGAGGCCTGCCCAGATGGCATTGACTTGCCAAGCCTCTTGTGGTTGGCACTTGCTAAGGTCACACTTGAACTTCAGACTGGATTGAGCCAACCCCTAGCTACAACCAAACATCCTCCATGCTTTTGCCTCTGGTGAAGCCTATAGGTCTCCTGTGATATCTGAGGCCCATGGTCATTTATTTGTGGTCTGTCATATTTGGCCTACATATTAAGAAATTATTCATGATCCATAAAAATAGCCACTTATCTGGGGAGAAAGCATCAATAAGTTTTAGATAAAAAGATTTAGATAAAACATCAAGAAGCCTAAGGCTCATGATAAGAAAGCATCTGATCAACACTTGCCCTCCCTTTCTTTTTTAAAAAAATTTTTTAACATTTTTTTCATTTTCGAGAGTGAGAGAGACAGAGCATGAGTGGGGGGAGGGGCAGAGAGAGAGAGAGACATAGAATCCGAAGCAGGCTCCAGGCTCTGAGCTGTCAGCACAGGGCCTGACGCGGGGCTGGAACTCATGGACTGAGAGATCATGACCTGAGCTGAAGTCTGAAGCTTAACCTACTGAGTCACGCAGGCGCCCCGCCCTCCCTTTCTTTCTAAACCTACCAATTACATAAGCCATTTCAGTTTTCCTGGGTCAATAAATGCACCTAATTCAGTACTGTTACATGCAGGTAGCTTCTTCTATTTAAGAATACTAACAGTGTGGGAGAAGCATTATTGTATCTCCTCAGTCCCTGCACTTCTCTCCCAGACTCCCACCAACACACTGCATTATGGAAAGAGCCTAAATGTCCATCAACTGATGAATAGATAAAGAAATTGTGGTTTATATATACAATGGAATACTACTTGGCAATGAGAAAGAATGAAATATGGACTTTTGTAGCAATGTGGATGGAACTGGAGAGTGTTATGGTAAGTGAAATAAGTCATACAGAGAAAGACATATACCATATGTTTTCACTCTTATGTGGATCCTGAGAAACTTAACAGGAGACCATGGGGGAGGGGAAGGGGAAAAAAAAGAGAGAGAGAGAGGGAGGGAGGCATAAGAGACACTCTCTTAAAAACTGAGAATAAACTGAGGGTTGATGGGGGTGGGAGGGAGGGGAAAGTACGTGGTGGGCATTGAGGAAGGCACCTGTTGGGACGAGCACTGAGTGTTGTATGGAAACCAATTTGACAATACATTTTATATTAAAAAAATAAAAAAAATATGACAAGCTACATCTCTTACCTGAGTTTAACGTTTTTGCCCTGTTTTACATCTCCAAAATTTCAATAGATAGAGGTCCATATTCATTTTGAATAAAAATTATATTGAAGATGGAATAAAAAGATGTGTTTTAATCAAGAAGAAGAGATCTTTGGTCCTTTTATGGCTAAAACCCAAGACCTACTTTCCTTTTCTAATAAATGCCATCCATGACAAATAGAATGACGTAAATTTACCTGGCTCTGTGGTGTGCCATTTTTCAATCAAATAATGTTGAAATGAATATTACTGCCATTACTAAATTTGTCAAAGAGAAAGCTGAACTTTCATTTATTAACATCAATAGACTATTTAATTTTTTTTCATAACTCTTATTATTAAAGAATGAACAGTGGTGGATGTTAACCAGAACAAGAAACCTCCATCCATTAGATTCTGGTTTGATGTAGGAAAGTTCCATTTAGACTTGGTGAGGAATTTTAAGCCATGTTACAAACTTCTGTTTTGTCTGCTGGATAAATCAAAAATATATCACATTTTAAGATTGTTTATTTCAAAGAATAAACTTTTTACTCACTTTTTAAAAATGAATGGCTTGGGGGGCCTGGGTGGCTCAGCTAGTTAAGTGTCTGACTCTTAGTTTCAACTCAGGTCATGATCTCACAGTTCATGAGTTTGAGCCCCATGTCGGGCTCTGACGGTGCAAAGCCTGCTTGGAATTTTCTCTCCCTCTCAGCCCCTCTCCTGCTCGCTCTCTCTCTTTCTCAAAGTAAATAAACTTAAAAATAAATAAATTAAATAAGTATAAATGAATGGCCATTATTACACCATCAACCATCTCTTCTCAATATCCTTCCACAAAAGTCTATACCTCTTAGTGAACAATACAACTGTCATTTTGCAAAATTTTTGTCCTTATACCTGTCTTTTAAAAATATTCCAGTAAGTATAATAGAGTCAATGAAGAAATTCAGATGATGACATACATTTATGATGCCTTCTAGCATTTAACATAATATTTTAAATCCAACATTAGAATTTCAAACTACCTAAATTGTGTGTGTGTGTGTGTGTGTGTGTGTGTGTGTGTGTGTGTGTGTTTGCATTCATACAGATGACAGGGAAAAAACAGCTTCCTGTAAAAAGGTCATTAAACACCATAAATATAAAATAATATATATTTTATCTATTGTAGTTGGCTGAATGAATTATTCTACCTTGAGAAACATTCTTACTGATGTTAAGTACAAACTTTTGGTTAGAAAAGAAAAGGAATGGAGTGGATAATTTAAATGTTTTTCCTGTTAATACAGTTTATTCTGATTCTATTGGATATTAAGTCTTGATATGGTTAATATATTAATAGTTAATGTTATTCTAATACTATTTCAATAATCTTTTAGAAATACTTTAAAACTATTTTCAGTGACTTAGGCAGGAAGGTCTAATAAATGTGTGTATTGGGACTAGACTCAATTTCCTCATGGAAGCTGTGAATCATACAGAGCTACTCTCCTTTTATCTCATAATTCAATCTAGTGTTCCCAGGTAATACCAAATTCCTCTGTTCCCTAATCAGAGCTTTCTGGTTTTTCTGGTATCTAACTGAGGGTGGAGAAGAACAAAATAAAGTCACATTGAGGGTATATTAGTTAAGGTTGTCCACAGAAACATAAACAATAGAATATCGGTTTATTATATATATATATATATATATATATATATATATATATATATAACCAGGAAATCTCACAATCTGCTGTCTGAAAGCTAGAAAACTAGGAAAGCAGGTGTGAGACACTTCTCACAGACAAACCTAGAAATCATGTTTTAACAACTATCTGCGTATCCCTTAGCCTAGTCAGGTTGACACATAAAATTTACAATCACAAAGGGGAAAGAAGAATGTAAGAATATGATGTCTTTTCTGTTTCTTCTCCAGATCATGTCAATTTTCCTTTGTTCCCTTGTCAGGTAGTCTACCTACCTTGCAAACCATGTAATCTCTCGTGGATTTCATGAATTGGAAAGGTAGACTGTAAGATCTTTTCAATCTTTAAAACATTCCAAATATGTCATTCCTATCATGAGTGACCCTTCTTCCCTATCTCCACGCTAGTAAAATGACCAAAAAAGGGTGTGAATAAATTTTTAACAAAGATTCTTCCATAAAATTCCTCTAAAAGTTCTGCCTATCATCAAAGGTGGGAAAGAAAGAGGAGTATTTTTATATAGAAATGAAAAGATGGTGAGTGACAAGCTGAAGAGCCCTGCAGAGTCATGCTGGAGCCCTCCAGAAGGGAATTAGGAAGTATAAGTAGTAGAAAGGTAAGAATTGCTTGTTCCTTTGCTCTTGGAGTACAAAAAATGTTCACATCTCAAAATTTTCTTACACTTTAGCACTTACAGCTTTAGCACTAGCACACCCAGATTGCTTGAAAGTCTTTTCTGCATCTTTTGGATTTCAGAGTAGAAGCTGGGCTGGATGGGTAATTAGAAATCCTAGAAAGAGGCCCCCAGAATTCCGGATGTTAATGAACAATTTGTGGTCAACGCTGCCCCTTCCCCCTGTCCATGTGGTTTTGAAGTCTCCTGGTTCAGGCCAGTGTCAAAGCAAGCAAAACCATTCCATGGAGCGTGTCTCTGGTAGGATTCTAGTTCTTCTATACTCAGTGTAAACATTTGGACTCCTCCTAACCATATTTCTTCTTGATGTTTGTATGATAGGGGAAAACAAATCTACCATACACATACATACATGATAACTTTCTAATAGGCTATATTAAATCCTCAGCAAATTAATGTAGTGACTCAGCTGTTCTTCATATATTGAAACTAAAACTATTTGAAGCTCCAAAAATCAGTTTTAATGAGCAGGTAGATTTAATTTTCTGACATGTGAGAAGCCATAATTGGGAAGGCATTACTGTGCTTGTTTGTTCGTTTTTCATATACCCATCATTATCATCAATGCATTGCCTTCCTTTCAATTTCACTGTGAACCTAAAACTGTTCTAAAAATATAAAGTGCTTAAAACTATATATTTGTTAGCACTTTTTTCCCATCTCTTTTTTCCCAAGACTTCTTTTGACAAAAGGAACAAATAATTCTACTGGATCATTTTCCTTAGCAATCTACATGTCTGTGTTTTTATACACTGATAAATGTTATCATTTTAATTTTAAATGATTGGATGTTATATACTCTTATTCCAAATTTAGCTAAAGCTTACTTACATTAAAAAATAAACTGAAATGCAGTAGGGTTTTCCACTAACATTTAATAATTAAAAAATACTTAAAAGAGTCATTGTTTGCACATGTGCATAAAAAGATGTTCTAGCCTTTGGTTGTGTCATTAGCTTAAGATCAATAACCTATGTATTGTATTGTCTTTCATGTTGTGTGTTATTTTCTGCAATAATTCATTGCTGTTGAGTTCTTCAGTATAACTGGTTCCATATTATATTTTCTGAGGTTTACAGATTTCATGCTTATGTAATTGCACTAGTCAAATATAGAAACTAATAGACATTTTAATTCCACTGTATCTTGAAGGCTAACCCTTCCTCATTAAATAATGTATCTCTAAATTGCACCCCCATACTGAGTGATTTCTGTTATATATGTTCCTTAAGACTGTGTCAACAAATTTTTCATTCCCTAGTCACCTAAAAATTTTTTTCAAATAAGAAGAAATTGCCCCCATTGGTACAGAGTAATAACTGTTATGTTGATGCAAGCTTTGATATGAAGAGTGCACAGATTGGTGAACCCACGGGTCCACTTAGGAAGGCTGCTGAATTAACAGAGTCTGTGAAGTTAGACCTTCCTCCCATGTAATTGGAACTGGCCTTCAAAGCCCCATATGGACTCATAAATGGTACGGAATGAGACCTACACTCAGGCCATTATCTAGTATTCTATTCAAAGAATAAAGTGTGTTCCTATGTGAGAGGGATTAACAGTATTAGTTTATGGCAGGAGAGGAAAGCTTCTACTTCTCCCTGGCAAAGAAAAACATTTCTATGGACTTTATTTTTGAAAAAAATCGTTCAACTGTGTCTTGCTGGAGAGGATCAGCAGAGTGAGACCTCTTGACATTGAGAGGCCCTTCAAAGTTCTTGAGGATGTAATTCTATCAGGCGCCAAGTTTGATTACAGGGTACACAAAATGGATTTTGGTGAGGTAAATGTTAATTTTTTTCATACAAAAATAAAATAAGAGGGAAATTGTGTCTAGTGCATTATAAATATTTCACCACGTACGTGATAGAATTATATCAGCACCCCTTTTTCTCTTTTCACAGAAAGATTTTCTTTTCTTCTTAAGCATCCATTTATGGTCAAAGGCACGCAGTCTGAGCAAATATTTCTCACACTTCGGCTCATACCTATGGGATGTGCTATGTTGTATATAAAGGAGCAGGTGCCAGGAATCACTGCATGGAATCACTCTCCATCTGCTGCCCAGCAGCTCTGCTCCAGGTAGAACTTTATTACCTTTAGTCCTCTGCCAGTATTAGCACCTGGATGCAGTTTAACTTCAGCCACTAGACTGTATTTTAGGCAGAAACCTGACAGGAAGGAAAAACAGATTGTGGGGAAGTACAGAGTATTTTACTTTTCTTTTATGGTTAGGAGGCTGGTGACTAAAAGCTTGCTGAGAATTTGACCTACAGTCCAAACACAGAATTTCTGTAGTTCTTGTCCATGTAATAGCCACACTTTAGAACAAAATCCCCTCATTATATGACATTTACAGGATATTGCTCTGCTCTCTGCAGTTGATAGTTGAGCAATAAAATGGTTCCCCAAGGATTGTTTGCATACTTGACTGGGGTCTGCCATGAACTGACCCTGGTAAGCGGAGTCAGGCTGAGTGCTCATCCGTGCTCCATTATAAGTGGCCTCAGCTTCGGGAGTTTAACCTTCCAGTGCAACTCCTTTCAGAATACATATGCACAATGCTGCTTATTTGCTCTAAACAGGTTTCTCTTTGTTAGACAGGCACACGCATTTAATCTACACATTTGAGTTAATGGTCATAAGAGGTGACTGAACATGAAGTGTGGTTTTTACATATGGGTTTTTACATATGGGTGACTCCTTGACAAGAATTTATAAAATAGGTATGAGTTTGCTCCATAATATTTACAAACATGAAATGATACTTTTTTTATTTTTAGGAATCTAAACTTGATTGTGAAGGTTAATATTACATTTTCAGGATTCCTCTTTTTTTTTGAGGTTTTAGTTTTCTAAAACTAAATTTGTTCTGCTGTAACAAATCACCACAAACTAGGAATTAATAACAACAACAAAAATTATTATCTTACAGTTCTAGAAGTCAGATGTCCAACAAAGGTTTCATGGGTCTACAATCAGGTGTTGAGAAGGCTTCATTCCTTTCTGGAGGCGATGGGGGAAAATCCTTTTTTATGCCTTTTCCAGCTTCTGAAGGCTGCAAGCATTCTTGGGCTCATAATCCTACTCTTCCATGTTCAAAACAAATGCAGATTGAGTTCTTTTCACCTGCCGTAGTTCTGACTTCTGCCTCCCTATTTGACTTTTAAGAAGCCTGTGATTTCAGCACACCTGGGTGGTTCAATTGGTTAAGTGACCAAGACTTGATTTCCACTCAGGTCATTATCTCACAGTTCACGGGATTGAGCCCTGCATGGGGCTGTATGCTGACAGTGTGAAACCTGCTTGGGATTCTCTATGTCCAATTTCTCTTTGCCTCTCCCCTGCTCACTCTCTCTCATACAAGTAAATAAACTAAAAAAAAAAAAAAATTCTATGATTTCATTGACCCTACCTGGATACTCCAAGATAATCTCCTTATTTTCAATTCAACTGATTAACAATCTTTTATTATATCTGCAAACTTTATTCCCCTGTGCCATGTAAAGCTATATATTCAATTACCAGAAATCTGGATATGAGCATTTTGGGGAAAGGGGTACATTTTTCTGTCTACCACAAGGCCTATGGAATGTCAGAATCTTAAGGCTTAAGTGGTTGTTATTACCAGTATTGTTTCTGCCATTTGAGAATGCTTTCAATCTGTGGGACACTGTTTTCCACTCGCTACTCATAAATGCAGCCCAGATCACTAAGCTTTATAACCTGCTTCCATGTGAATACACACATCCTCTTCCCATGTGAGGGGTCCCACCTTTGGGGCACTTTGTGATAGTGTCTCAGTTATTGCCAATGATAGAATCATAGGCTGTTTGCCCAGTCTTGGTATTGTCTGGTCTTCTAGTGTCTGGTCTAAAGGATACTGCTCTAGGAGCTGACCGTTCCTCCTCTTCTACCTAAGACACGAGCTTCTCTTCTTACCCCCATCCTGCTATACAAGCTTAATTCTTTAAGAGAGTTCATCTTAAAGCTTAAAGGCAAAAGGTGGTATTGGGAGATGTCTTCTGTGGTCCATTAACTCAGGGTGGTCACAAGACCTTGCCTTTAGAAAAATAAGGCTTAGTTACTGTTCTAGGAAGAAAAAATATGTGAAAGGAAAATTTCCAACATTTCTTTTTTAAAATTTCCTCCTCTTTTCTTATTCTCCTTCCCCCCCACCGCCCTGTCTTCTGGTTCCTTTCAGAATTTCCTGTCCTTGACTCTTTGCTGCTATACGTAGAGGATACTGAAGCCATCCTAGAATAGATGATTTACTCTTCTATTAATGACACGCACACTTCCAAATTTGTTTCCATTTGCATGTGTTAGTTATTTTCTCTGGGAGCTAGTATTTCATCTAATGCAAAGAATGGTGGGGGCATAAATATGCTTTGTTTCCTGTAGGAACCAGAGTGAAAAAATGTTAAAGTGTAAAATTATTAGATACACACATAGGTTGTAGAGCAGTGGCAAAGTAAGAGCATAAAATCTTGCGAGACCTGTTATGATAAACCAAAACCACAAGTTAGGTCAATATAGAGTGATAAGAAAAAATAGGGGTGTCTAGGTGGCTCAGTTAGTTGAGCATTGGACTTTTGATTTTGGCTCAGGTCATGATCCCAGGGTGTTGGGATTAAGCCCTGTGTCTGGCTCTGCAAGCATGGTGCCTGCTTAAGATTCTCTCTCTCTCTCTCTCTCTCTCTCTCTCTCTCTTTTCCCCTCTACCCCACTCTCTCTCTCTCTCTCTCTCAAAATAAAAAAAAAAAAAAAAGAGAGAGTGATATGATTAGTGAGAATAATATTGAAAATGCTTACCAGGGGCACCTGGGTAGCTCAGTCAGTTAAGCGTCTGACTTCAGCTCAGGTCATGATCTCACAGTTTGTGAGTTTGAGCCCCACATCGGGCTCTGTGCTGACAGCACAGAGCCTGGGGCCTGCTTTGGATTCTGTGTCTCCCTCTCTCTCTACCCCTCCCCTGCTCACTCTCTCTCTCTCTCTCTCTCTCTCTCTCTCTCAAAGATACATAAACATTAAAAAAAAAAAGAAAGAAAGAAAATGTTTAGTAAAAAAGGAAAAGAGAGGGAAAAGAGGGAAAAATTCAAAAGGAAAAGGATAGAAAAGGAAGAGAGAGAAAGAAAAGAAAGAACAAAGAAAGAAAGAATAATAAAGAAAAAAGGCAAAAATAGGAAGTCCTAATATCAAATGATATTTTCAGAAGAAGATACTTGTCTTTAAAAAGGACACTTAAAAATTTTTTTAATGCTTACTTATTTTTGAGAGACAGAGACAGAGCATGAGTGGGGAAGGAACAGAGAAAGAGGAATATACAGAATCTGAAGCAGGATCAAGGCTCTGAGCTGTTAGCACAGAGCCCGATGTGGGGCTCGAATCTACAAATTGTGAGATCGTGACCTAAGCCAAAGTTGAAGGCTTAACTGACTGGACCACCCAGATGCACCTAAAAAGGACACTTTAAAAAATAATGAAATAAATTTGTGGCATCAAATATTACTGACATGACCACATTCCAGAATAAGTTTAGAGATGTAATACCAAGCAGGAAACACAAAATGAAGCCAAGTAGTGGCATCCATATGAAATTGATTAGTGCATTATTTAATGCACAGCTCAGGCAATTGCTACACCACACAACACAAAGAAATCCATTGTGCAGTTCCTGCTCTACATACAAATTTAAAATTGAGCCGAGATTCGATTTTGAGATACTGAAGATGCTTTTAGTAGTGATTTGCTTTAGTAGTATTGCCTTAGGATGCCATATTTTAAACATAATAATTTCTCTACAAAATTTATAGCTATGGCAAAATTATTTTTCTTGTCTTGCCTTTTTCCTTTCTTGGTGATCTGCAATTGTTTTTGCAGTGGTTCGACCTGAGATGTTAAGCTACATAATGAAAAAGGTTTGGATGTTTTCATTGTTTTCTTGGTATCAAAGGAGCTTAATGACCTAGCTTTCTATCTCCTAGGTACCTCTTGAATTACACCTTGTTTACAATGTCACTTAAAAATCATGACTTGTGCTCTGAAGATTCTGTTACTTTAAGTGTGCTACTCACAAAAATAAAAATTGTTGAAAGCACATAATTTTTTTTCCTATTATTGTATGTATAGAAAATAGATTTTACAAGGCTGTAATTACAGGACATGACCAACAGTATCTTTTGATTTAAACAAACAATATAATTGTCTGCTAGATGTCTATCATTATTTTCCTTGCTCTACAGAAGAGCTTATCTTTTTGCCGCTATATACCCAAATCTACTAGACGATTACTTGGCACAATGTGCTGCCAAAGACTATTTTTGAATATGATATATAATATTTCATAATGTCTCCAAGTTAGTAAATAAGCATCTATTTCCTTTTATCTCCATGTAAAAATCATGGGGAAAATGGAGACTTCGTGTCTCGCTAATACAATTAAATTCACTCTTAGCGTTACTTATTTTTTATCGTAAATACATTTGTTTATAAATCCTGGAAGATGACAGATTGTATAATGTTAAAGTATAATCACTGAAATTATGCCAGGGGAAAGCCTTCCACATTTGTGTGTCCTTGCGAACAGAGGACTGGTCTCAGAGCCTCCAGTTAACAAGGCAGATTTGCATTTAGGCATGAGGATTTTGTATCCAGGAACTCTAACATGTGGTCAACACTCTCTGGGCAAGTCTGTCTCACAGTCCAAGGCAAAGACCTTCACTTGTAGGACCTAACAGGGGATTTCCCTCCCCTTCCATTCATTAATTCTTAGACTTCCAACATGATATGGTGACCAAGGCACAGTTCTTGATCTTCAGGAGTAGAAGATATGGTTGGAAACAGAAAAATGCAAACACATGGTAGAGCTGCATGGAGCATGAATGGTGAGCTAGAGTGGGTTCAGAGAAACAATTTTGAGGAGAACTGAGTATAGTGCAGCTTTAATGGAAGTCAATTTCCTAGGTCAGTGAAACAACGGCATCAAATATGTTTCACACTGAAAAGCCAAGGCAGAATGCTGTTTTTCCAAAATCAAATGTTATAACTTTGTCTGTAAATAATGGAAAGACATTCAGTTTTTTTTTCTGGGTTCCATCATACCTTCCTATCATTCTGGGTGATTGAAAATGAGTAGAGGTAGTAAAGTGCTGTCTATTATTTTTGTCTTTGTATTGCCACTTTTAAAATTATGTTTCCTAAAAAGTAAAACAAAATGATGTTTCCTGAAAACTCTTCATATAATTTAAATCAATTACTCTTCTCATCAAAAAACACATCATTTTTGTTGGTATTTTTAAAAACCTGAACAGCCATAATAAATGTGAGTGTCTTAATGTTCCATTTTCCTTCTAGTTCCTGTCTTCTCCTTCTACCCTTTCTAACACATTTCTATTTCTTTTATTGTCTGCTCCCCACTTGTACTGCCATGCACATGCACTCCCTTTCTGACATCTGCAGGCTGGTTTTCCTATGCACCTTGTCTTCCATACCCTGATTCTCTCTGACATACAATTCTTTGTCACTCATACTCTCATACACACATTATCTTTCTAAATAGCTTGTCTCTTAGAGTTTCTCTCTTCATATCTCTTCTCTGTCACTACACACCTATCCTCACTTGTTATCTGCCTCTCACACATATTCCCAGGCTAATGTTTAAATCAGCGAAGCCAAATATGCTTACATTCAAAAAGTCAGCAGTGCCAAGGCCCCACATTTCCACCACACAGCTAGGTCGCCACGTGGTGACCTTGAAACACACAACTTTCTACAGTATTAGGAAAATACTCAATGAATCTCAACACTGACCCTCTGTGTCTTACTTAAGTGCACACATACACGAACCCACACCACATAGAGAGCTAACCAGTACACACACACACACACACACACACACACACACACACGCCCTCTCCCAGCGCTGTTTAGCACCATTGTCCTGTCTAGGCTCAACTTCTTTCAGTGAATTGAAATGCTAGTGTTACTGGAAGCATAGACGACACATGACATGGCCTAAATTGTAGTGTGTGGTACATGGAAGAAAAGGAATAATACTGGGTATCCTGTAAGTTTGTGAGTCAAATATCCACAGGAAGAGTACAAGTGAATATGACATCTGTGTGACAATGGAATCAAGTACTAATGGAAAATGGAATGCAAACTGCTTATCCATATATTTTATGTCGCTGTTTCTTCTAAAAAGACAGAATAGTATCATCAAACTTTATCTAGAATTATTCTTATTCCAGAGAGATTACAAGAGTTTTTTACAGGCCAAAGTTCAAAGTGCAACCTATAATTTACAACAAACAAACACATATTTCCTCAACAAAAATTTTAAAATAATGTCATTGATGATTTTTATTGAGGAATATGGTCCTTTTTTTATCATATTCCCTTATAAATAAAATGTTTGGAAGGAAATATATATTTCACCATGTGATGAAATGGGTCACAGAATTAGCTTAAAAAAAGTGACTCAAGGTTACATTTATTTATTATTTATTAGAACAATAAAAGTAAAATTATATAAGTCAAAAGGGAAAAAAGTCTGTTTAAATTCAAATTAACATTAATTGAAACAAAAATTCACCTTTCTGGTTCACAGTTGAAAGATCTGAGCAGAAACTCTTTTGTCTATTTTTTTAAAGTTTATTTGATTATGATAGAGAGAGAGAGAGAGAGAGAGAGAGAGAGAGGGAGAGAGAGCACCTGAACAAGCAGAAGAGAAGCAGAGAGAGAGGGAGAGAGAATCCCAGGCAATCTCCACACTGTCAGCACAGAGCCTGACACGGGGCTTGAACTCAGAGGGAGAAGGGGAGAGAGAGAGAGAGAGAGACTCTCAAATAGGCTTTGCACCACCAGTGCAGAGCCAGATGAGAGGCTCCAACTCCATGAAATCATGACCTGAGCCAAAGTCAGATGCTTAGCTGACTGAGTCACCCAGGCACCCCTCTCCCCTTCTTTCTAATGAAATTCTCTCTCTCTTTCACTCTCTTTCTGTCTCACACATACATACACAATCACACAGGGATATGTACATGTATCATATGATTCAGAAATTCCACTTCTAGGTATATACACAAAATAATTGGAAGCAAGAACTCGAAGACATATTCGTACACACATTTTCATAGCATTATTCACAGAAGCCACATTGTGGAAGCAGCCCAAGTGTCCTTTGACTGATAAGTGGATAAACAAAATGTGGTATATACATACACTAGAATATGTTTCAGGCTTAAAAACAAAGAATATTCTGACACATGTTACATGGATGAATCTGGAAGACATTATCCTAAGGAAAATAAATCTGACACAAACAGAAAAACATTGTATAATTCTACTAATTGAGATATCTAGGGTAGTCAGATTTATAAAAACAAAAAGTAGAATGCTGATTGCCAGGAAGCTGGAGTAGTGGTGAATGGAAAGTTAAATAGGTAGAGTTTCAGTTTGGAAAGATGGAAAAGTTCTGTAGATGGATGTGGTGATGGTTGCATGATAGCATGAATATATTTAATGCTCCAGAACTGGACACTAAAAAAATAATATAAATTCTAAATTTTATGTTATGAGTATTTAATCACAATTTATTTTTTTATTTGAGTATAATTGACACACAATGTTACATTGGTTTCAGTTAAACAACACAGTGATTCACCACAATTGTGTCTGCCATGTGTTGCCATACAAGCTATTACAATATCATTGACTAGATTCCCATAGCTGTGCATTTTTTTCTTTAATTTTTTTAACGTTTACTTATTTTTGCGAGAGAGTGCACACACGTGTGTGGGAGCAGGGGAAGGGCAGAGACAGAGAGGGACAGAGGATCCCAAGTAGGCTCTGTGCTGACAGCAGAGTCCCTGATGCGGAGCTGAAACTCACGAACCTAGCTGTGAGATCATGACCTGAGCCAAAATCGGATGCTTAAACTGACTGAGCCATCCAGGCACCCCTGTGTCTTTTATTCCTATGACTTCTTCATTCCATAACTGGAAGACTGTATCTCCCATTCCCTTTCACCCATTTTGTCAAATTTGAAGGAAGGAAGGAAGGAAGGAAGGAAGGAAGGAAGGAAGGAAGGAA
>NW_024412396.1:21131705-21182593 GCF_014898765.1 Herpailurus yagouaroundi | reverse complement strand
GAAGGAAGGAAGGAAGGAAGGAAGGAAGGAAGGAAGGAAGGAAGGAAGGAAAGAAGGAAGGAAAGGAAAAAGTAAAAGAGGGAATTGATCAAATGCATCAAATGTAGCTTAGTCAGTGGATACTGTGAACACACATAACTTGCCATTGAATTTAGCAAAATGAAGACCTTTGTGATTCTGACAATAGCATGTTTAATAATATTTCTATGACATTGGATTTATACATATAAATTTATATTTAAATTATTGTGTAAGAATTTAAATAGCACAATTCCTAGCTACCCAAAATGTCTTCATTGGAGAGACAGCATGTCTAATTCTCTGTGTCCCTAATAATTTCTATCACAACACAATGTATTTAGGCAGAACCCAAAGTTATTTATGAAATTGATATCCATCAATAGAGAAAAAAATAAGTTTTAAAATTCACAAAAATATACCAATATAAAAATTATGAAATGGTATGCCCCTGAAATGAAGCCTGATTTATTAAATAATTCATGTTTTTCCTCACAAAACAAGTTGTCACTTTTCTCATATCTTAACATTCCACTGGTGATTATTGGACTTTTCCATTTTCTGAATTTGTTCCATTGAACTATCCGGTAATGTGACTGTGCTAGTGTTTCATGTCAGGTCTATAGCGTAGCTTCAGCACACTTTCATCATGATTATTCTTTTCACTTTTCTTCTTCAGATTTTTATTCTGGTTCTACTTGCTTGTGTATTTTTCCTTAGAAATTTACATAGATGTAAAAAACATTCTGTAGTTAATTTTCTAGTGATCGTGTTTATTTATTAGTATTAGTTTGGTGGAAATTGGCATCTTTTTACTGTTTGTCCAGGGCATGGTACATTTTTCAACTTAGTCATGTCTTGTCATCTTACAGATTTAGGAACATAGAATTCACTTATTCACTTATTTATTGTTAATATTAATATTTTGTTTTGGGTGTTCCTATGGTAATGGTAATATACAAATATATGTTTGTTTTCTTTAATTTTTAAAGTAGATTTTTATTTTTATTTTTTTGGTGTATTCATTAAAATTTTTTTGTTTCAAGTTCTTATTTAAATTCTAGTTAATCAAGATATAGTGTAACATTGGTTTCAGGAGTAGAATTTAGTGATTCATCACTTAACATATAACATCCAGTGCTCATCACACGTGCCCTCCTTAAAGCCCATCACCCATCTAGTCCATCCCCTACCCAACCTCCCCTCCAGTAACCCTCAGTTTGTTTTTAATATGGAAAGCTATTGCTTTAACTAGTTCATTTTATGAGCAACCACATTACTGATTATTCTTATAAGTAGTTGTGTGACAACTAGGTACCTTTTTGGAAGAGTAACTATAGTTGGACCCATAGCTCTCATCTTATATTGGACTATATACCATATCAATCAAATGTTTTTGAATGTGAAAATAAAAACTATAAAAGCATTTAATAATCTGTGGGAAATTATTTTTAATTATTTTATGTATGTAGTGTATAAAGTCTTTATAGCTTTAATGCAGTTCCAGAAAACATAAATATGCAGTATCTTAAACTACATGAGCACATACATTCTGCAAAGTAAAAGCTACTGCAAGTAAAGATGAATTACTATTGGACAAAAGATGTTGTAATTTATATCACAAAAAAAAGGACAATTTCCCCAATCTATAAAACATTTCTACAAATAAATGAAGTTAAAAAAAGATG
The DNA here is from genome assembly GCF_014898765.1 of Herpailurus yagouaroundi. Lineage (NCBI taxonomy): Eukaryota > Metazoa > Chordata > Mammalia > Carnivora > Felidae > Herpailurus > Herpailurus yagouaroundi. Next base: position 21,180,887 of record NW_024412396.1, on the reverse strand, counting down.
TAGACACCAGGGGTGCCTGAGTGGCTCAGTTAGTTGAGCGTCCGACTTCGGCTCAGGTCATGACCTCAGGTTCGTGAGTTCGAGCCCCACGTCGGGCTCTGAGCTCACAGCTCAGAGCCTGGAGCCTGCTTCAGATTCTGTGTCTCCCTCTGTCTGCCCCTCCTACTGCTTGTACTCTGTCTCTTGCATTGTCTGAAAAATAAATAAATGTTAAAAAATGTTTTTAAATGGAGACACCAAATAGAAACATGTTGAAGAATGTTATGAAAGAATTAACAGAAAAAAATTCTAAATACATAATACATATACAATAAAATTATTCAATATTTTAATTTAAATAAATACATATCAAAATTGTATTGAAATATAGTACTCCTCTGTATTCAGTGTGTGGAAGAAAAGTCACTCTCACATATTACTGATGGGAGTATAAGTTAATATAATTTATTAGTTATGGCATTCTGGAAAGTTAACTGAAATGATGATTGTGCATTCCTTGGACCAGAGCTTCTTACTGAAATTTTTATATGTTCTCTACTCATTCTAAAATTGATATAAAGCTTAAAGACTAAGAACAACATAAATGTTTTCCAATAGGGTTTAAAGAATATAAAAACCAAAAATATAATATAATGCTATGCAATTTGGGAAGAGTTTTATGTATTCGGATGACATTACCCCCAACATGTAATGTTATTTTTCTAAGTGCAGAACAGTGTATACTGTGCTACAACAGATGCAAAAAGAAGGAAAACTGAATATCTTTGAAATTAGAAATTTTTGTGTGTCATCTTTGCCTCTTTGAAAGCATATGTGTGAAGATTTCCTACTTAAAATATAAGCTGTTTATTTTAACAGGGTCATATAATTCAGTCATTGCCAACATGATTTAATGAAAGGAATTGTGGAAACATATCTTTGATGACCCCAAATCACCTCATGTGCCACAATAAGTACAAAATCAAATGACATCTGAATTCTAAAGAAGTGGTCATGGACTAAACCTGATCCCTCTGGTTTATCCACAAATTTCTGCATTCTGAAAAACTTTCAAGCTACTTTCAATTGGATGTAGAATTCCTGATACTGAGGTCATAAACTAGAAGGTTAGTAATATTTTAAAGTAAGTGCTGATCTATAAAAACCTCTGAATGAGAAAGACCAGGAAAAAAATTAAGATATTTTTTCTAGTGTGTAGTCAGACAAATGGGATTTAGGGTCAAGAAGAAAGAGTTCATGCAGTTTTGAAATGTGTGATAATTATTTAATGCAACTGAAATAAATACATTACCTAAAATTAGCTATTTGTAAGTTTTGTTGGTTTTTGTATTAAGAACTTTTATGGCTATGGGAAGCAATTACTGAGTGACTTTGGCAGGTCACATGCCTTCTAGGTTAAATGGTGGTGCTGCTCTCAAAGAGAATATATTTTGAGCCACAGTCACAATTGTTTTGTGCAGTGCCATTTTAGAGTAGTTCTCTGGACAAGACACTGGTCTGACCACAAGAACTCTATGGACATCTGTAGTCTTTTTATCAAATGGTCTTCACTAAAATTAATTTTATATAGTCATAAAACAGCAATCTGTTTATAAATAGCAGATTTTTAAAATCACCTATATGAGTAACTGATCAAACACAGTGGAAGCAGCAGAAGAGTGGGAGGGGAGTACTTTTTTTGGAAAAGATCTGCAAGTACATGTTCAGTGGAATTGAAGTCATTACAATATGCCTTTATATGCCATTAAAAAACCAAGAATAAAGGATACTAAGGGCACCAGGGTGGCTCAGTTGGTTAAGCATCCGACTTCTGCTCAGGTCATGATCTCCTGGTGTGTGAGTTCAAGCCCTGGGTCAGGCTCTGTGCTGACAGCTCAGAGCCTGGATCCTGCTTTGGATTCTGTGTCTCCCTCTCTGTCTGCCCCTTCCCTGTTCACGGTCTCTCTCTGTCTCTCAAAAATAAATAAATGTTAAAAAAAAAAGTTAAAAAAGGAGACTGAAAAGGATAAAAGATTAAAAGAGATAGAATAAGTTATGTTGAATTAAAATCACTCAAGGGACAAAAATTAATGTTTTCTACATTTATAGAGGCATGATCCATTACCAAGACTTAATTATCACTTTCTAACCATGCCACAAAGTACATTCCGATTTTATCTAAATCAATAAAATTAACAGTAATAACTGAAGTGCCAAGAAGCAACAAACAAATCTAATTTCAAAATAAAATCCACTTTAGGATCACCTGGGTGTCTCAGTCAGTTGAGCGTCCGACTCTTGATTTTGGCTCAGGTCATGATTTCATGGCTCATGAGATGAAGCCCCACATCACAGGCTCTGTGCTGACAGCACAGAACCTGCTGGGGATTTTCTTCCCCCCTCCCCTGCCTCCCCACTTATGCGCAAGGTCTCTCTCTCAAAATAAATAAATAAACATTTTTTAAAAAGAAATTGCGGGGTGCCTGGGTGGTTCAGTCGGTTAGGCAGCCGACTTCAGCTCAGGTCATGATCTCGCGTCAGTGAGTTCGAGCCCCGCGTCGGGCTCTGTGCTGACAGCTCGGAGCCTGGGACCTGTTTCAGATTCTGTGTCTCCCTCTCTCTCTGACCTTCTCCCATTCATGCTCTGTCTCTCTCTGTCTCAAAAATGAATAAACGTTTTAAAAAAAGGCTTTAAAAAAAAAAAGAAATTCCATTTTAACCTGCAATAATTAGAAGATAGAGGGAACATGATTTCACTGGAGCATCACTGGTAGGAAACCTCTGAACTAGCAAAGTATAATGTCTTGGATTATGAATACATCCACCAGTGCCTGTTGTCCTATGGACATTTCAATATAGACCCTTGGAGTCTTATTATCAGGTGATAGCTAAGAGAGTAAAAAATAAGAAGTCAAGCCCAGAAGCAAAGTAAAATTTTATTTGCCTTAAGGTAGTCAAATTTAGTGAAAATAAAGCCACTTAAGACTGAATGAGTTAAAATTTAAGGTCAATGGTTCAATGATTTGTTTATTTCTCCCTCATTTTGAAATAATTCAGTGGCTGACAAATTTATCTGTAGAGGTGATGGGGGATATGCCAAAAATGTAGGGCTATTTTTACTAGTTTAACAAATCTTTGCCAATGATTAAGTTTCATTGGAACCATAGGAACAACCATTACACAATTAAAATAATCTTTGAGCAATTCTCATGTTAATCCTGAAGTGTTAAATCATAACCATATTTATTTTTAAACAAAGAAACTGGGAAAAAAAGAGGTTAGTGACTCAGACCTAATTATGAATTATCAGCTTGGATAATGCTAAATTTTAACCACTCTTTGAATTCTGTGGTGACCTCTGATGATTAGAGCAATACAATGGCAAAGATATATTTGTTCATTTTTATTAAAATATTGGAAATAATTCTATGGTCTGTTCTTCCATTTTAAAATGTATCATTATTTTAATTCTTAACCTTTGAAAACCTATTACAATGCATAAGTCATACCCATCAGTTTTAATTATGATAGTGGTAAATTCTCTGAAAAAAGACCTCTGAGAATGTAACTAATTCTGCTCACAATGTCTGTAATCTCATAGTTTTACAATGTCACATTCAGATATGAAAAATACTAAAATAGAAATGAAATAGAAATTAAATGTATAAATTAGACTACAGCTCTAAAGTTGTTTTAAAAAGAAAACAAATTGAATGTAATTGTGGTTATTTAAGAGATTCAGGTTCTTTTACTTTTTCAGTCTGGTTGTAGTAGAAGATTCTCTATTGCTAAAATTATAAAGGAGAAATATGATATCAATGTTATAAATGGAATGAAAAGTGATTCCACACTGGGTAAAATGGCTTTATATAACCCAGCAATGTTTTTAATATCTTCTTTGGTATTTTTTTTTCCCTGAAGTTAAAAATAGTTATTGGGGCACTTGGCTGGCTCAGTTGATTAAGCACCAGAGTCTTGGTCTCAGCTCAGGTCATGAACTCACCACTTGTGGCTTGAGGCTTGTGTCAGGCTTTGCGCTAGAGGTGTGGACGCAGCTTGGAATTCTCTCTCTGTCCCTGTTCATGCTGACTCTCTCAAAATAAATAAATAAACTTTTAAAAAGTTACTTATATGTTTCTGTTATCTGAAAAGCACATGGATTTCTTGATTTCTCTTTAGCAAATAATATTATCATATTTTAACAATTGTAGAAAAAATATTCATTGCTTTTGAAAATCCTTAATGTGTTGAAGGTTTTACAGATCCTTCAACATTTCATGATCCCTGGAGACTCCAGTTTATCAATGTTACTGTCAGTTTTAATAATCTTTACTTTCCCTAAAAAAGAAAAGCACTGGAGAAAATAGGAGTGAAAAATAAGGAAAAATAAAAACCAGGGTACTATAAATTTGAAGAAAGTTCAGCAATTTAAAATAAAAAAACACTGTGTGTGTGTGTGTGTGTGCACATGATAAACGTTAAAAAAAGTAAAGACTAGGAGAGGATGATTAATTCATAGTTTGAGATTCTAATATAAAAAAGCATAACAATTATTTAGGGGAGACAAACATTTTTAAACCTTAAAATCTTGGAGTAATGTTGGTAATGACTGTATTATCTTTTGCATTTATTCCTTCATTCTGCAAATATTGATTAAATATTTTTACTGTATTGAGAGGGGTCCTATGATGGTCTCAGAGACATCAATCAGCATCTTCTAAGAACTTAAGGTTTGGTAGAGAAATAACCATGTAAATTAATTAAAAAGTGGAAAATACTATTTTATAGGTATTGTGTGGATATCTATGTGGGATTCTGTAGAAGAAAGAACAAAGAGGTGTCCCCTGCTACCTGGAGTTAGGCCATGATGAACTTCATTGAAGAGGTATTGGGGACTCCTACTAGAATCTCTAAAAAACAAAAACGGAAGGGCAGAAGCTTATTAATAAAACTTTATTAAGGAATTCAATGCCTGACAAGGAGTGAAAGAGATGGAATCAAAGAGGAACAAATAAAAGCTGGCCACAACTTCCTGACAAGCTATTTTTTCCTGTTTCCCTGGAGATTTTCACAAAGGCCCTATGAATGGTTCATGAAGCAGAGGGAGAAGAAAGACAGTCATACTTTTCAAATACTTCTCATCTTCCCTTGATCAAAATTTCATACCACGAGTAACAATTATTTATCATTTCCAGGTAGCAGGCTTAATACCTGTTGAAGTTTGCTACTTCTCATGCTGGAGGAGTAATAAGGATACTCCACATCTGGAGATAAGAAGTGACAGGAACATTTGTGTGAGGTGTTGCTCTGCAGGGTGTGAATGGAAGTAAGGGGAGAGATCAGGAGTAGTGGCTTCAGAGACTCCTCAACTGGAAGCAATAGTTGTGGCAGTAGCAGCAGCAACAACTCTTATTCCTAACAAATCATGGGAATCACACAAGTTTATGCTAGGAAAGATGTGACCACATAAGAATTCAAGTGTATGGATCTGGAATGATCCATAAAATGAATCTTGTGAATGCTGGTCTCCAGGTCTTTAAATTAGTAGCCTATTAGTTTGTAGCCTTCTAAAAATCACTGTTTAATTGCTCTGTCTATATTTAAGCTCTTCTCTTCCTTTTCATAGATCCATTGTTCATCATCCAATGCAAATCTGGTTGTGGCATTTGAAATGTTCAAATAGTTGAATGCACTTCAATTCACTTAAGATAAAATTTCCAATCCTCGGGTGCCTGGGTGGCTTAGTCAGTTAAGTGTTCGACTTCAGCTTAGGTCATGATCTCACAGTTCATGGGTTCAAACCCCACATCAAACTCTGTGCTAATAACTCAGAGCCTGGAGTTTCCTTCGGATTCTGTGTTTCCGTCTCTCTCACCCTGTCTCTCTCTCTCTCAAAAATAAATAAACATTAAAAAAATTAAAAAAAAAACAATTCCAATCCTCAATCTGCCAAGATTGTTTAACACAACCCATGTTTTCTCTTAGCCCTAACCTTGGTGGCTCACTGTTTCCTTCATGTGCCAAGATCGTTTCCATTCCTGTATCTTCAGCGCCTAGCAGAATGCCCAACACATATCTATACAAATAATCATGAAGTGAAAGACTACAATATTGCCCCTCAGAAGCTCCATTGAACAAACCCAGATTTATAGAAGTGTCAAAGATTGGAATAGAATCTACACAACATTACATGGAACTTGTGTTGTGTTGTGTTGGTTTTAAAGAGGAGAAGCGTATTAGGAAACCTTGAGAGCATTAACCCCTAAATGTAAAAGTGGAGTGACCATTTAGTATTGATTGTTGTGCATTCTAAAAGAAAAATACAATAGCAATTTTTGGAATTGTGAAACCCTATGGCATGATCAGAGTAAGACAAATAATCCTGTGGTACTGGTACACAGGTTGTCAGGGGAGATACTCTAGATAGAGGACTGGAAGGGGAGGCTTTACTTTAGTGAACTTTGCTTTATGAAGTCCCAGATTTATGTTTTCCCATAAAAATATATACCTTAATAACAAGTTACTCTTCACTCTATCAAGACCATTTTCTGTCATAATGTATGGTCTTACTATGGGATATTTCAATTATAAATCCCATCCTATCATACTTAGTATTACTGGAAGATTATATTCACTTCCTTGTGTTAAAATGTCCAGTCCATTCGGATTCTATTCATATCCAGTTTGAAGTCTACAACTCTATGGGATCAAAACTACTGCCTTTCACTCCCTGTGATTTTTCATGATTTCGTTTAAATTAATGCACTCACTATTATTCTTTCTATGTCAAAGCAGCTGTTCTCTAAAATATTTTCTTTCACAGTTTTGTTAGCCTTTGTGAATCAGTCAGTGAGTCTTTTTCCAAACATGTGGTTCACATTCCTCTAGAGATATGTTTTTTATTTCCTTTTTAATAGCTTTTTTTTCTGCGATCATAAGCAATGACCTGAAAGGAGAGAACTCATTTTTTGACACTTTCTATAAATACGAGTTCTTCCCTGCTCTACTGTCCTTTTTATCCAAACACAGAATTCAAAAAAAGAAAGTATTGATGATCTTTTTAAAAGAAACATAAATCATATACATAATATATAGATTCCCTACTTTTCAATATAAAATGCATTTCTATTATCCCCATATATGGACAATACCCAAGGACCAAAATAACTAGAGATAGCTAGGTAATAACATGTTCAACATGAGCCAAAATGAATAAAAGTGATGATAATAATAATATTATAGTAATAATAATAACAGTGAACTCTTTTTCAAACACTGTTGTAAGCAATTTGTGTAGATTAATTCAAATCTTCAAGACTCCCTGCAATGTTGATAATACTATAACATCTTCTGTTTAAATTAGTTGTCATTAAAGTAGGGAGATCTTTAGGAAAAAAGGTAAGTAAATTTTTATTACCCAATTATGTTCCTTCAGTCTGCAGGTAGTGATAATGTTATATAAACACAAGTTGCCAGAGTTTACATGCTCATTAAGCCTTACCTATAAATACAATCTCAATAATTATTCCCATCATCAATTTGTTCTCGTTGTTCGGGGCATCTAAAAACATTTTTAAACATGTATTTGGGACAATAGCACCCAGAGTGCAGGTGTGGTGAATGGTAGAGGTGGTGTGCACATCAGCTCTATGCATATATCCACTAGTTACGTTTATTCTGTGAGTGCATATAAACATCAAAGAAGAAACCATCCAGCAGCATCTTTTTTCTTTTTTTAAATCTAATCTTAAATGGTATTGTCATTTCAGGACTATATACCGTATAATAAATGAGGAACTATAGTAGTTTGTTAACAGTCAAACAACATTATTTGCCACCTTATTTATTTAATTACTAAATTAATTAATTTAATTGTTTTCCTTTGAAAAAATGGTAGAGTTAGAAGCCATTATTAGTGCTGAGGATCTTAATAAATTATTTCTCAAAGAAACAGATTAAATTCTGAAAACTAAAGTAAGCATAAAGTCATGGTTACTTCCACTGAATTCTGTTCATCTAAACCTATTCGTTACTGGTATAGAAATTTTCCTATAACATATCTTACTCTTATACTTCAATTTTGGATTTAAATTTTAATTGTACTTGCTTGTTGCTCATTGCTCTGCATGATTTTAATTACATATTTAGTTATCCATTTTATATGTCTTTATGTATTCTCTTGTACTGATATGACATTTTTTTTTTGTCTTGAGGTATACACAACCTAACTTTTGGGAAAGTACTCATACTTTAAATCAACTGATAGTCTCCACTTAAAATTTGTTGAAAAATTTTAAGTTTTTTTGCACATATCTTTTCCTAGACAGCTTAATGAACTTGGAGAATCATAAAAATCACCCTAGATACATGAAGTCAAATTTGTATATATAATCTGTTCTCTTACTAATAATTGCTTGATTTATGATATGTTAGTTTGTAGGGAACAATGAAAAAATATCCAGTTAATCTTGGAACTTAGTGTAAAACTACAGTTTACTAACCTTTATGATGTTCTGGACAGTTTGACTGTTTTTACCTACGTTTACTCATTGAAACCTTCACCCAAATTTATGAAGTTATAGTAAATATTGAATAAATGTTGTCAGTAATTATTAGCCAATCTCTAGTACCTAATTGCTTTTGAATATATAATCTCATTTATACATAGAATACTATGAGGTATGTACTACTGTTTTTTCCATCTTTCAGATGAGGATAATGGGGGGGGAAGTTAGGGTAAATTACTTTCTTATGGTCAGACAGTTAGTTATTATATTACCAAATATGAATGTTTAAACAATGTGCTGTTACTGTTTTAACCAGATATACAGGCAGATAAAAGTTCTGTCTTAATGTCACCAGAGTAACATAGCAGAGTGAAAACAGCATGACAGACATGAGTTTTGAGGCCTGGTCCTAAGAAATGTAATTAACCTGTCTGAGCCTCAGTTTCTTCATCTGCAAATTACAAAATTATTCTGAAACCCTGAGAAACTACCTATGGGTTACAGTGTTTTTTGTAGATCTACTTTTTATATTATTAATTTTGAAAACAATAGTGATCATTATAATAAGTGACTGATTTGGAATATTAACATAAAGGGTAAGTCATTTAAGAAAAAACAGAAATTGAATTTGGCGCAAGAAAAATGTTATGCAAAAAAATGAAATGTAACCTTCTCACGCCATACACAAAAATAAACTCACAGTGAATTAAAGATCTAAAATCGATTAAAGACCTAAATGTGAATAAGGACATAAAAATCAAAAAGAAAACACAATAATTTATCTGACACCTGCTGTACCAACATTTTTTAGATTGATCTTCTAAGGTAAAGGAAATTAAAAAGTAAATAAAGAATTGAAATTATATCAAAATAAAAATATTTGCACCATTAACAAAACCATCAACAAAACGGAAAGGCAACCTACTCAATGGGAGAAGATATTTGCAAATGATATATCCAATAAGGGGTTAATATCCAAACTATATAAAGAATTATACAACTTAATGTCAAAAAACAAACAATCCACTCAAACACTGGTCAGAGGACTTGAATAGACATTTTTCCAAAGTAGACAATCAGATGGCCAACAGATACATGAAAAGATGTTAAACTTCACTAATTATCAAAGAAATGCAAATCAAAACCACAATGAGATATCACCTCCCACCTGTCAGAATGATTAAAAAAAGAAAAAAACAAGAAAAACAAGGAATAAGTATTAGCAAAGACGTAGAGAAAAAGGAACCCTAGTGCACTGTTTTTGGAAATGTAAGTTGGTGCAGCCATTGTGGAAAAGATTATGGAGGTTGTTCAAAAATTAAAAATAGAAATACTATAGGATCCAGTAATCCCACTACTGTTATTTGCCCAAAGAAAATAAAAACACTAATTTGAAAAGATACAGGCACTGCTATGTTTAATACAGCATTATTTGCAATAGCCAAGATATGGAAACAACCTAAGTGTCTACCCAAAGATGAATGAATAAGGAAGATATGGCATGCATACGTGTGTGTGTGTGTGTGTGTGTGTGTGTATACATACATAATAGAATATTACTAAGCACAAAAAAAGGATGGTATCTTGGCATTGCAACACCATGGATGGACCTAGAGGGTATCATGCTAAGTAAAATAAATCACACTGAGAAAGACAAATACCATATGATTTCAGTCATATATAGGGAATATAAAAAGTATAGGGAATCTTAAAAAAAATTTAAAAATGAATAAACAAAAAACAGAATCAGACCTATAAATACAGAGAAGAAACTGGTGGTTGCCAGAGAAAGAGAGGGAGTGAGGAATGGGCAAAAGGGGTGATAGGGAATGGAAGATACAGACCTCCAGTATGGAGTGAATAAATCACAAGAATAAAAGGCACAGAATAAGGAATATAGGCAATTATATGATAATAGTGTGGTATGGTGGACAGATGTATGTACACTTGTGGTAAGTATAACATAATGCATAGAGAAGTTGAATTATGATTTGTACACCTGAAACTAATGTAACATTGTGTGTCAACTATACTTAAATTAAAAAAAAAAACAAATTAAAAAGGATTCTATAAAGCCATTGCCAAATTCCCATTTTTATTTAACAGAAGATTTCATAGGAACTCTCCTTGCAAATATTGAAAAGTGGTTGAATTTAACAAAACTTTATGGCATAACCAGTAAAGTATACCACTACACCAATAGTTTTGAAATATTGTTAAGCATCAAAATAATTTGAGGACTCTGTTAAAAATTCACATATCTGGGGGCGCCTGGGTGGCGCAGTCGGTTAAGCGTCCGACTTCAGCCAGGTCACGATCTCGCGGTCCTGGAGTTCGAGCCCCGCGTCGGGCTCTGGGCTGATGGCTCAGAGCCTGGAGCCTGTTTCCGATTCTGTGTCTCCCTCTCTCTCTGCCCCTCCCCTGTTCATGCTCTGTCTCTCTCTGTCCCAAAAATAAATAAACATTGAAAAAAAAATTTAATAAAAAAAAATTCACATATCTGAGTCCTCTAATACCTATTCAATAAATATCTCCAAATCAAAGGGCTGCACATCAATATTTTATGTAACATGGTTTCCATGTGATTCTGACACCCAACATAATTTGGAAATTACCACCGTAGAAAATGTATTTATTCTGTATGGCATTCAGAAGTACACTTAAGCTTTCCAGTAGTATTTACAAATAATCAAGTGTAAGTAAGTTATCTTCATGATAACTCAGCCTTCAATTTTGTACTTTTATTTCTCTCTTTAAAATGAGCTTCTTCGGGGCGCCTGGATGGCGCAGTCGGTTAAGCGTCCGACTTCAGCCAGGTCACGATCTCACGGTCCGTGAGTTCGAGCCCCGCGTCAGGCTCTGGGCTGATGGCTCGGAGCCTGGAGCCTGTTTCCGATTCTGTGTCTCCCTCTCTCTCTGCCCCTCCCCCCGTTCATGCTTTGTCTCTCTCTGTTCCCCAAAAAATAAATAAACGTTGAAAAAAATTTAAAAAAAAATAAATAAAATGAGCTTCTTCATAAAATGCAGTTAGGTCAAAACAATATACACCACTTTAGCCTATATTGGAATAATATTGGAAGTGTGATCACCATTCCCATTTCATTCCCTCCCCCTGAATCTATAGCATTTACCATGTGACTTTGTGGTTTCTTTCACTAGGGGGAGTTTATTTGTCTCTGTGCCGCTAATTTTGGGCTTGGTCATGTAACAGAATGTGGTCAGAAGTGATGGCAGGCCAATTCCCAACCTGGGTCTTTTTAGAGACATTGTGTGTTCTATCTGTCATATGTGTACTTCTGTCTCCTCAGTGAGAAGACTCTATAACCCTAGTAGATTCTGCCTCTTCAGTCCAAGCCCTAGAATGACATATAAGAAGAGCCACACTCATCAACACACAGAGACATAAACGTGCATAAAAGCACTTTTTTACACCGAGATTTTGTATTGTTCAATTATATAGCATCAAAATGGCCAGAAGTAACCAACATTATATCAGGGGCATAAATTCAGGGGCTAATATTCACTACTATTCAGTTCTAATATTATAAAAGAACTGAATATTCCCACTGGGACAACTTAATTGACATGTATTTTAACTTTTCCAAGGTAATTAATATTGACAAATATATTCAATATAAAAAAACTTTAAAGACTTTTATGGTTTAAAATAAGCCACCTTGGGGCGCCTGGGTGGCGCAGTCGGTTAAGCGTCCGACTTCAGCCAGGTCACGATCTCGCGCTCCGTGAGTTCGAGCCCCGCGTCGGGCTCTGGGCTGATGGCTCAGAGCCTGGAGCCTGTTTCCGATTCTGTGTCTCCCTCTCTCTCTGCCCCTCCCCCGTTCATGCTCTGTCTCTCTCTGTCCCCAAAAAAATAAATAAACGTTGAAAATAAAATAAAAAAAAAATAAAATAAAATAAGCCACCTTTACTATTTCTGTATCTCTGGCAACTCTCATAGGATTGGAATAGGGTGAACAGTTAAATATGTGTTGAATTATTTTTTTTAATGTTTATTTATTTTGAGAGTAAGAGCACAAGTGGGGAAGGTCAGAGAGAGGGAGAGAGAAAACCCAAGCAGGCTCCATGCTGTCAGTACAGAGCCCAATGCATTGCTCAGTCTCACAAACTGTGAGATCATGACCGGAGCTGAACTTAAGAGTGGGACGCTTAAGAGATTGAGGCACCCAGGTGTCCCCATATGTACATAATTATTACATGAAATACAGAGTAATTGTCTTGAGCTTATGAATTTGCCTTTGATTTATAGAAACATAATATTTTATTACTGAAAGATACTAAATGTATCTGTTTTTAATAAAATATTTTATACCACTTATGAGAGTTCTTTTTAGTTCTCATAAGTAAATATGTAATGACTACTTAAGATTCTACTATAACTTGCCACTTCCAGAATAAGATAAGTAAATGGCATTTGTAATTAAACCTATTTTTCTAGCATACTAAGTGTTGTATTAGGATTCATAATTAACAATCACAGTAATATTTTATTTTTGTTATTTTGACAGTGAACCAGAAGTTCCAGTTGAATGACATTTGAAGTTTATGTAACAATATACTGAATGTGATTACTTCTGTTAATGACTCACATGGACTTGAATGTAAATATCTCATAACAACAAGATTTAGATCTTTGTGATTCTAGTCAGGTTTAATCCACAAACTTCAATAACAATCGTGTATTACTTTTTGTGGACCCTTGAATTTATTTGAGTGTGTTTGAATTTTTACTATGCCAGTGGCAAAGTTCAAATAATTGCTAGACATTATAAAAGCACAGTAGAATACTGTCCTATTATATTTGAATGAAAAGATAAATACATGTGTGATGCATAGCAAATTGCTAAATTTTAACAGCTCTCTCTCTTTGTTTTGCGGTACTAAATCAAAATCTAAATATAAAGTGTGTTAGAATGTGATCCTCTTATACTTAAGTTTTGTAATCACTTTCTGACAACATCTTTATCATGAACAAACTCCCTTATCATTTTGACTTTTCATTTGCAGTCGCTCATTAATGACATTTTTTTCTAGTTTTATTATACCTTATGAGATGCTCTCCAAAGTAAGCTGCATTTTCTTCTAATGTCTTTTTAAGACTTGATGACTTTGGCAAAGGAACCGAATATGCTTTGGTTCTCTCTTCCGCTAAAACCTCCATTTCCCAATAGTTCCTTTTCATGTTTTTTATGTCCTGAAAACATTTTACCATCTTCTTTACTGGGGCTGTCTCCTAAACTCCAAGACACTCATTCTCTTCTTCCTTCAATGATTTCTGCTCATGGATCACAATCTTCTTATTTGAAATCATCCTCTATCATCCTTTTTGGAAATCTTAAAATGCAGTGAAGACTCTTCTAAAATTCTGGTCTCACTGTTTTAATATTTTTTGTTATAATCATCTTCACTATACTTTAGACAACCAACAAATAACGAACACTAAAATGAGTATTTGTCAAAAATTCCCTATTTCTTATATTTTCAATTCTGAAATATTTTTTTCACTACATACTCATGTCTTTCTATCACTCTCATTCCCATTAATTTTACTCATGGTGACTTCTGCTTAACTTGCCTGCCACAAGATGTGTTAGTAGTCCTCAGCCTCATTGTGGCTTCACTCATACTTTACTCAACCTAATCATAGTCTTTCACAGCAAGGTAGGCATAACCCTAGATATTTTTCTTTGTTTGTCTTGCATTTCATATCTTTCCATTACTGGACGTTGGTAAGTCCATTATCTGTTACCTCCACTATCTGTTTCATCCTATGAAATTGCAATATTTTTTTCTGAAATTAGAGATATGTGATACAATGTGATCTAATCTCTCACCATGATTTAGCAGATTGTAATTATCATTTAATGTTAAGTACCTATATCCTAGCTAGTCCCCCTCAGTAAAGTATGAGTAGTTTTCTCACTCCATTTTTGTTACTTTATTGAATGTGCATGCATTTTTCCCAGATCAGCCAAGCAGAATCTTACCTATCTGATGAAGAACCCCAATAGAATATCAGACCTGTGTGAATCTCGCCTTTCATTCTTTTTTTAAATTTTTTTTCACCTTTTACTCTTACCCTCACTCTTGTTTTTCTCCAAACTCTGAGAATGTATCAAACTCACAAGTGTGAGGTATTGTAAGTGAGATGGTCCCAAACTCATAAAGCAGAGTCTAAATATGGATGCAGTTATTTCCAACACATTTAATATAGGATGAAGGTAACCAGGATAGCACTCTCTCCTAAAGGAGAAGCCTTATATTCTGTAACACAAACTTACATGGTTTTTTTAATCATTGGTATGAATGGATACTGACAAATCAGAAATGACACAGTGTACCATCTCCAGAGACAGCTTTGCCAGTGGGGCCTATTTTATGAAATGTTTATTTATGAAATATTTTATAAAAGTTCAATTTTGTTATCTCGCTCTACATCTGAGGCAGGGACAATGTGTGTCATGTGCATTGCTTCTTCCCTCTCTTCTTCCCTCCTTCCTGCTTTCTTTTTCTGTTCTTTTTATTTCCTTTACAATAATTATTGACTCTAAATACATTGAGTTTTATTTGTTTTATCAGAGTTACATATGTGCATAATTTTGAGCTTTACATACTATGTTCTGGGAACAGCTTTAAATTCTTCATCTATACCCTCTGCTACTCTACATCTTGGCCCCAGAGATAATCTTTATTTTATTATGTACTTACCTATGCAATTAAAAGGACATTTTATAATCACCATTTTATTCTAGGTATTTGGTAACAAAGTGTTTTCCTTTGTTTTATGCTGTGTCATATGGCTAACATTTGAATTAAATTGTCATTTTAAATTCCAGATTTAAATGTGACTTTAATTTATTTGAAGTTTGTATTCTAACAGTTGGGCAGATACTAAAGTCAATTATTTTGACTGCAAATATAAACATTCATTCATTTATCCAAATAGCCACTTATACATTAATCTGGTATCTACCCTGTATCAGGCCTGATTGCAATTGTGGGATGTGCAATAATGTATGAAATAGGTGAACAACAAAGACAAAGCTATTTCATTTAGCTGATATGCTAGTGATACTATGTGCGTATCTGACTACCTCATATTTGGAATCTCATATTTTTAATTCAAAGTAGAATATTTTGAGATTTAATTTAGAAACATGCAGAAAAAATAGTTATGATTATTCCAAGTAAAAACACTAAAATTGTTCACATGTATTTGTGATTTTACTTTCAATTGGTGATAGTTTATTGTTATGTAATCTATTTTAAATATTTCTATTTTAAAATATATTTTAATGTAATCTATTTAAAAAATATATGTATATTATATTATTATTATGGTATGAAAATGAATACTGAATAGACTCCTCTAAAAATAAATTTACATAATAAAACACAGAAATAGTGAATGTAGATATCCATTTTTAACAATAAAAATTTTTAATTGACAATATTGACAATTATTTGGTTTTATCTTCACATTTTCTAAATATTGTTTTCACCTGGGATATTTACTTCTTTGAATTTTGGAATAGAACTACCTAAGCCTTAAAAAAGAAAGACCATGGGGCGCCTGGGTGGCGCAGTCAGTTAAGCGTCCAACTTCAGCCAGGTCACGATCTCGCGGTCCGTGAGTTCGAGCCCCGCGTCGGGCTCTGGGCTGATGGCTCAGAGCCTGGACCCTGTTTCTGATTCTGTGTCTCCCTCTCTCTCTGCCCCTCCCCCGTTCATGCTCTGTCTCTCTCTGTCCCCCAAAAAAAAAAAATAAATAAACGTAAAAAAAAAAATTAAAAAAAAAAAGAAAGACCGTTTTTTAAAAACAATTTACCTAATGATGTGTAAAAAATTAAATATTTTTTGAAATATGATTTTACTAGCTGTATCTAATATTGACATATGACTTCATATTCAAGGAAGAACAAATGCAGAATATAAATTTTGTTTCTGTGGTTCACAACAAATATGTTGAGAAATTTCAGAATGAAAGCAATCATAAGAGAATACGTTAGTTAATCCAATGTCTTTGTTATACCTGGATATTTTATTAACACAGAAAAATGTTAATTGAAAAAATTTATATTGGTACTTATGTGCTGATCCTCTAAAGTACCTTGTTTGAAAAATTAATAAACAATATTTAATATTTGACCTAAATAAATTTGTCAGTATTTTTCCCTTTTTTTAAGTCTCTTTAAAACTTTGTTTTTGTAGGCAGCTTTAGATTTACAGCAAAATTGAACAGCAAGTGCCATATTCCCCTTGTCCTGCACATGCACAGCCTCTCTGTTATCAACATCTGCTCCAGACTGGTACCCTCATTACAACTGAGGAATATATATCCACACATCATTATCATCCAAAGTCCATACTTTATATTAGGATTCACTCTTCAATATTGTTCATTGTAATGATTTGGACAAATATATGACACGTATCCACCACAACAGTATAATATATAATAGTTTCATTATCCTTTAAATCCTTTGAACTTTGTTTATTCATCCTTCCTTATCCCTTAACCCTTGGCAACCACTGATATTTTTACTGGGTCCATAGTTTTTCCTTTTCCAGAATGTCATACAGTTGAAATCATACAGTATGTAGCCTTTTCATACTAGCTTCTTCACATTACAATTTGCATTTAAAGTTTTTTTGTGTCTTTTCATGGCTTGGTAGCTCATTTCTTTTAGTGTTGAATAATACTACACTGTCTGGGCGTACCAGAGTTTATTTATCCATTCACCTACTGAAGGACATCTGGTTGGTTCTAAGTTTTGGCAATTTGGGGTTAAGTTGCTATAAACATGCATGTGCAAATTTTTGTATGGATGTAAGTTTTCAAGTCATTTAAGTAAGTAAATATCAAGTGTGATTGCTGCTGGATCATATGAAAAGAGAATTTTAATTTTGAAACTGACAAACTGTCTTCTAAAGTGCTTATACGGCTTTGCATTCCCTCCAGCATTGAATGAGAGTTCGTTGCTTCATGTCCTCATCAGTATTTAGTGTTGTCAAGTGTTTTCAATTTTTTAAAAAAATATATTAATTTATTTATTTTGAGAGAGAGAAAGCATGTGCATACACACGCATTAGCGAGACAGTGGCACAGAGAGAGGGAGAGAGAGAACCCCAAGCAAGCTCCACCCTGTTCGTAGAGAACCTGACACAGGGCTCAATCCCACAAACCATGAGATCATGACTTAAACCAAAATCAAGAGTTAGAAGCTTAACCGATTGAGCCAGTTAGGCACCCTGGTGTAGTGGTCGCTCATTTTTGTCTTAATTTGCATTTTCCTAATAAGCATCTTTTCATGTGATTATTTATCATCTATTTATCTTCTTTAATGAGGTGTTTATTCACATCCTTTGCCCATTTTTAATTGGGTTTTAATTAAGTTGTCCATTTTCTTATTTTTTGAATTTTAAGAATTATTTTTTGTATATTTTGGATAAGAGTTCTTTACTGGATGTGTCCTCTGCAAATATTTATCCTGGTCTGTGGCTTGCCTTATTCCCTTGACAGTATCTTTCACAGACCGAAGGTTTTAATTTTAATGAAGTCCAGCTTATCAATTATTTCTGTCATGGATTGTGTCTTTGCTATTTTATCTAAAAAATCACTGCTGTGCCCAAAGTCATCTAGATTTTTTTTCTATGTTATCTTCTAGGAGTTTTGCCGTGTTGTGTTTTATGTTTACATCTGACTCATTTCGAGTTAATATTTGTAAAGGATGTAAGGACTGTATCTAGATTCATTATTTTGCATGTGAATATCTAGTTGCTTCATCATCATTTGTTGAAAAGAAATCTTTTTCCAGTTGCAATTACCACTTGCTCCTTTGTCTAAGATAAGTTGACTATATTTATGTGAAACTGTAAAATCACTTTTAATACCTGGTATTTAGCACTTCCTATATTTTCTTGTAAACATTATTGATATTTGTATTCCTATTACATTGTCTGAAAAATTACATTCCTCTTTTTCAAATTACCATTCCTATTTCAAATGACACCTACATTTTTCCTACTAATATTCTTAGGTGAATTATTAGAATTATTAGTTTAAGCATGCTATTTCTATATCTTCATCATGTTATACAACACTTTGTGACAGCTTGGGTATTTATCAGAACATGCAGAAAGCTTAAATATTACTAGTGATCTATTCATTTATTTAACTCTGAATGCTCTGATTTTAGCAAACATGATAAGACTTTACCAAGCTTCAAAAAAAAGCACATTAAAAAAAGTAAGTAAATTTTAGTTTGTGATGATTAAAACAGAAGAGTAACAACTTCATTTTGAATAGATTTCTAGATAAATAATGATTCATTCGACATTATTTATTGTTTCTTAAGGATAAATTAGTGGTTATTTTGGAGGGAGTTTCATATGGAAATAATTTGTTTTCACAAATAGACTCCAATAGTACTGACTGATTTATATTTACTGGTAAAAGCACTTATTTTATTCAATAATTTTCAAATGTGCTGTGAAAACATTCAGAGATAGAAAATTAAAGAAATGGTTAGCATGTTCCATAAATATTAGTACTTCCATTTCCAGGATTCTACAAAACTTCTATTTTGATTTATGCTAAAACATAATAATCCAAGGCTTGCAGAGAAAAAAAGAGAAATAAATGCTTGATTTAGGTTAGAGAGCACAGAACTACCCAAGGACTACCCAGCGTTAAATGAATTGTTTATGGTTGCTTTTTTAGCATGCACTTTAGCATATGTATTTAAAGTGTTAAAAATTCTAATATTTTTCCTCCAGGAAAAAAAATATACACTTTTTCACTCATAGTATGTTGAGCTCAGAGAGAGTCTTGACGCTGAAATTTTGTAAGTGAAGAAACTGACTTCCCAAGATGTTAAATTAAATCTACTGGGAATGTGAGGGTTCCACCAGACTGCCACGAACAATTCTGTAGTTCTCACCCTCTCCCACAGGCCTGGTGGGACTTTCACTGGCTACATGGAGATCTCCAAAGGAGAACAAAGACCTGGCTATGGTCCAAGGAAGTTGGTTGGTTGAGGCAGGGCCACTATGACTTCTTTCCCTGGCAAACTGGAATACGTATGAACTGAAGAAAGAACATTCTTTCTCTACATAAATGAACGTATTACATGCAGACTTGAGAGCTGCTAAACATCATATTTTCCAAAATGTGAATAGGAGAAACAAAATGCGCAAATCTGCAACAGCAAGAAAATAAATAGAAACAAAGGAGAAACAATGGGAATTTCTGAGTTTTGTGTATGACCTTAAAAACATGTTTTTAAGACATAAAATTTTGCATCAATTCCAACATTTCTGATTCTCAATAACCAAAGATTGATTTTTCTAAGTATTTTGCATTTCTATTTACAAATTCTCTAACACACCTTTTTCTTTCTTTTAAGATTGGAGGGGAAACTTTTCTACATACATTTTCATATTCTTATTTTATTGTATAGTAATTTTCATTGAAAGAAAATGAATATCTGTTGAAGCTAGCTTAAGAAAAAGGTGTTAATTCTAAGAAAATTACAAGTTGCATCAAAAACAATACAAAAACATGGGGCGTGGGTGGCTCAGTCGGTTAAGTTTCCGACTTCAGCTCAGATCATGACCTCACGGTTTGTGGGTTCGAGCCCCGCCTTGGGCTCTGTGCTGACAGCTTGGAGCCTGGAGCTGCTTCAGATTATGTCTCCTTCTCTCTCTGCCCCTCCCCTGACCCTCCCCTGTTCCTCCCCTGCTCTTACTCTGTCTCTCTCTCTCAAAAATAAACACTAAAAAAAATTAAAAAACAAACCAACAAAACAAAAACAAATAGTGGCATTTACCAAGGTTTTTTTTTCCTCTCCCTCTGACCTCTATTTCTTTGCTTTATTTTTGCTTTATATGAAGACTTGAAACTTGAAACATGATTCTCTCCCTCTTCCTTTTTATATTTGGGACAATATGGATATGTCTAGATCAATTATATATGATCAGGTAAGAAGAGCCATGCTGTATAAAAACAGCAACAGAAAATTCCTACTGAAGAGGCCATGTGTTTAGATGTGCGGTAAGGATAGCAGTGTTTTAAAAATTACTAGTAACTTGGAAGTCAATTTTGTGACTCTCTAGTATACCTACCTCCTACTTGTATTGTGATGTAGTGTCTACCCACACAGAATGTTCATTTTCCCTTCCTTACCCATATATTGCTAATTTGCCATGGTGCCTTTCATCAGATGAAATTCAAATGCAGCCATTAACTGCTGCATGACAGAGGGCTCCAGGAACCTACTTCAAATTAAGTGTCATGCAAAGTAAATCCAATTTCCCAACTCTTTTCTTTCACGTTCTCTTTATAGTTTCCATCCATTCTATCAATATATAAAAAGGATCTAAAACTGTGTAATACAATAACTATAGTTCCTTTGCACTGATCTGAGGTGTTTTGGAGAAACACAAAGGTAAAGGATATATAAACACTTCATATTCTTGGATATTACATTATCTTAAAGAACATTAACATTGCTTGCCAGAATTGTATTTTCTAAATTTGAAAAAATTTCTAAGAATAAAGATGTCCTAAGTAAACCTCAGTCCTGGATTTTGTTCATTAATATCAGTAAATTCTCAGAATGTTGATCATATGTAAATTTCCATTTTGATTTTTTTCATTTGATTTTCATGCTCAGTGGAGTTTCCCAATTTCAATCATATTTAAAATATTTTAGCTAAAATAACTAAAAAATCCAAAACAAAGTATAACTTTAATTATAACACATAATGTAGATTTAAATAATATAATATTTTGTTTTATTAAATTCATCTTCATAAAAAATTAGTATTTGGAGAGTATATCATCTGCTTTCTGTTTCTTCTGAGATCAATGGAATTATGTTATTACTTTATACATTATTTGTATTTTAATTTTAAAGAATAATTCAGTGGTCACTTTTTCTTATTTATATTGTGGATTAGACTACTTCCTAAAATTGGACCAAATACATCTTATTTTTTTCCTTTTTTTTTTTAAAGTAGTTTCCGTGTTCAAAAAGTAGACCAACGTGGGGCTTGAACTCATGACCCCATGATCAAGACCTGAGCTGAGATGAACAGTCAGACACAACCAACTGACCCACCCAGGCTACCCAATACATTTTTGCATTGTATAATTATATACTGAGCTTTGGAGGGGGGGGGCACTCTAGCTTTTACAACTTCCCTACCTTGACTTTATTTCATGCTCTTAACTCCTCCCTTCTTTCCTTCTTTCCTTCCTTCCTCTCTTTCTTCCTCCCTCCCTCCTTTCCTCTCTCTTTCTTTCTTTCTTCTTTCTTTCTTTCTCACTCCCCTCCTTGCCTTTCTTCTTTACTTTGTTCCTTTGTTAGTTCTGTTTGTCTGTCTGTCTCTTTTTCTGTCTTTGTGTCTCTATTCTATTTGTAATTATTATGCCTAGTCCATCACAAAATCCCTTCTCCTCATTATCTTTCAGTATGGCTCCTGCAGTCATCTTTTCTGGTCACAGAGTGGTCAGAGAGAGACAAGGAAATCAGTAATTGGGCTACTGTTGTGCTCGTGGAAGAGAGCAAGAGAGTGGTTTTTGTACCATAATTGCTACATGTGAAAAGTCCATGTTTTCAGAAATAAATATAATGGGGACAATATATTAATTAGAGAACACAATTTATATTTGATAGAGAAGTATGGATTGTTATACATTCTGATAGCAGTTTGGAAATAGCAAAACAGTTAAAAACATAAAAAGTGTACTAACAATTCAGTGTGTTACTTTGAATAGTCTTGAACTCTGTAAATCACAATTTTATGGAAGATAAGATTCTTCAAGAAATGGTCGGCTAATTGTGAGAATAAAAATAAGAAATTATCTTTATCTCATCCAAAACTGCAAGTAAACATCACCTGAATTTTTATATTAGAGTTTAGATATTGCAGTTAAAAGTTTCTAGCAAAAAAAAAATATCATTTTAATATGCCCTTAGGAAAATAATTTTATTACTATCAAATAAGTATTTCTAGCCACCAAACTATTTTGCCTATTGTAACAATTGTTTTGATAATGTAATATTTTTTAGGAATATATGTAAAAACTAATAGTATTGCCAAATTATGCTCTGTTGAATTTAACTTTTATGTACTTTTGCCTCTCATATTCCATAGCAAAACTGTTCTAAAGATATTTTGCATATTTTTTGTTTTTATTTCCTTTCTCTATTAATCTGTTTTATGTTTCCCACGCTGCGTTTTCATGGTATGAGGCTTATGCTGCTCAGTTCCAGAGCTCTTTCTACATTGGAGAGTAAAGCTACATTGCATTCCATGTGCTTTTACTCATATTTCTGCATTAGCAGGTTTCTCAAAATTAACCTTGCTCAGGCTGTGGATTTCTGCTGACACATAATGGCACTGCCGCAGAAGCAGAGCTAAACTAAAAGGAAATCTGCTTGCCTATGCACTAATAGCATTTCCTACAGGCTTTTTCATAAAGACAATTCCAAAAGAAAGCCTAAAAAGTGAAAGTTGTGTTATGATAAAATAACGACCAGATTTTCTTCTTTTTAGGTTGTGAACACTCCCTAAGATCAGAGTTGGCCTTAGCAAAATTAGAAAAACAAAAACAGGGGCACCTGGGTGGCTCAGTCGGTTGGGGTCCGACTTCGGCTCAGGTCATGATCTCACAGTTCATGTGTTCGAGCCCCACATCGGGCTCTGCGCTGAACTCTTATTCAGAGCCTGGAGGCTGCTTCGGATTCTGTTACTCCTTCTTTCTCTGCCCCTCCTCCACTCGTGCTCTGTCTCACTCTATCTCTCAAAAATAAATAAAAGTATATTACTGTTTTAAAAAAAAGAAAACCAAAACAAAACAAAAAGATCATATATTTCTTTTGTATCCTCTCAGCCTTAATTCCTTCCCCCCGTCCCCCCGCCCCACCCAATTCTACCTGGACTAACTTTCCCAGTTTGATTTTATTTCTCTCCTTGTATTTCCTTTTGAACCTAGCTGTCCAATTCTTTTCTACAAAGAGAAAACCCACTAATACATCCTGACACCCTCCCTCTTTGAATCAGGAGTGATCCAAGCTCCAGTCCTGTCATCATGGGAGATGTGTTCTCAGTAGGGTTGCTTAGGTTCACATCACCTAATGTGCTAGGACAAATCACAGTGGATACATTAGAGATCTTACCTGCGACACACAGTTTGCAAAGCCAAGGTGGAAGTGAAACTATGGCAGATCTTAGAAGGTTTCTGGTGGTCCATAAAATAACACAAATGCCACACCAAAATTAATGAAAATATACTCTTGACAAAATACACTAATATTACCTCTACAGATAATTTCCATGTGACCTTTCTTAATCTACAGAAAATTATCAGCATCTGCTTCCATCACATTTTTGTAAGCTATATGATGATGAGTTTTGTTTTGCTGTAAGAACTGATTTTTGTGTGTGTACCTAGTGTTCCATTCAAATAAGATTAATATTAGGAGTTAAAGTTTTGACTCACACATCTTGTCTTCCTAATTTGCAAAGTCCCCGTCATTGCCATGTAGCATGACGGTGTGAAACTAAACAAACAAGCACAAATTTGAGACAGATTAAAGCTTTGGTTGATGCCTCCCCATGACCCTAGTTTTATGGGCTTATATCTGTCTAATATAGCTTCATCCCAAAGCTCGTGCCCTAAGATACTCTGACATTCTGTGTCATCTGGCTTTTCTTTATTTTTTTATTTTTAATGCTTATTTTTGAGAGAGAGAGCACATGTGAGCAGGGGAAGGGCAGAGAAAAAGGGAGACACAGATTCGAAGCAGGTTCTGGGTTCCCAGCTCCAAGCTCCAAGCTGTCAGCACAGAGCCTGACGTGGAGTTTGAACACACCAACCACGAGATCATGACCTGAGCCAAAGGTAGACACTTAACTGACTGAGCCACCCAGGTGGTCCTGGCTTCTCCCTTTCAAATGCCATCTGAGTTTATTCTTCCTATGTTTCATGTTTTTCATGCCTGCTTGTTTGAAGAAAAAAAAAGCTGTAATTTATGTTATACTAGGCAATGAAACAAAGCTCAAACTTCTAGGAGTATGGATCAGAGTTTGAAAAGGCAATATTCATAATTTCATAACATCGCTCCTTAAGTCACTTGTTCAAGCAAGTTTGAACAAGGGCACAAAATCCCTCCTCTCACCTCAAAACCCACAGTCATGCCTGCATACTTGGTGTATTTATTATCTCGATTAGGTGGAGATAGAAAGAGTAAAATATTGGAAAAGTTTGATACAAAACACATAATGACAGACTGGCAATAACACCCCTTTCTTTCATTTTCTCCTCAGGATTGAGAGTGTTTACGCACAGGGACATCTGAGTGGCTCAGTCAGTTAAGCAACTAACTCTTAATTTTGGCTCAGGTCGTGATCTCACAGTTCCTGAGATCAAGCCGGGCGTTGGGCTCTGCACTGACAGTGTGGAGCCTGCTTGAGATTCTCTCTCTCCCTCTGTCTCTCTCTGTCCCTCCCTCACTGTCTCTCAAAATAAATAAATAAACTTTTTTTTTTAAAATAAAGAGTGTTTATGCACAAATTATGCTTGGTAGTATAGAGAGAATGCCACATTAACACCTTTTATAGAAGAGATTTCGTATGAGTTATATTTCAGTTAAAACTATACCCATGCCATTCTTGATTTTACCAAATTTGGTTTAAAAATATTATTTCATCCAAACAACATTTTTATGGTCTACATAAAAGAATGCTATTCAACACATGAAAATATGTCAGTGTTTTTTTAAATTTTATATAGCTTCCAGCAAGACTGAAGCTAGGATCTGCTAAAGAATGTATTAACACCATGGAAATTGTTCAAAAATTCTCTCTGCCTGTCATTAAACACTCAGAGTTCATACAGAATTACATACGGAAAGCATGCCAGATTAAAGAAGGCAAGAAGGGTCTGGAGGACATTAACGAAAGAATTGAGAGAACGAGACTATTTTGCATGTGTATGTGGCACAATCGTATTCCACACACACTGCTTCATCAGCTCATGTGCATCCCAGTGACGACTGGGAGAGTTCTCAGTATCTGGCATCTCAGCTGAGTCACAAATCCTGGTTTCTCCTGCTTTGGGAATGTCTAGGGAAGTTACCATGTCCTTTGTCATTAACAGATACATATCCGTCAAATGTGTCTGTTGGCATCTTTCTGTGAATGCGGACTTCTCATTTTGATACTGACCCACTGGCTCATCTCTAATGCATTTATAACATCACTGTTATCCATTTCTAGGTAGTCTGCAGAGATTTGATTCTTCATCAGACTGAGAGAGCTGCAATATGGCATATGCTATGTCTACCCTTAATAATACCACCGCAAGGCCAACATGCCCTCAAGTGGATGGGAAAAAAGTCCCCTTACACAAATTGGCAAGGGCTATGAATTACATGGATAGTAAACTCATCTGAATAAAAAGCCCATTTCAAGTATTTATTTTGGTTTCACACCAACACTTCTCAGCTGCTCTGTGCACAAAGACCAGGTGAAAAAAATAAAGATTTTAGCAGGAGAAAGGGCTAAAATATAAAAGGCAAGGAAAAAAAATTACTTTAAGTCAAAATAAACTTAGAAAATCAATGTGGCTGACATGAGGGAGTTAGTAAAAAGGCTTGAATGTATTTACTGTGTCAGAAGAGTGGGAATTATTTTAATTGAGGCCTTAGAGAGACATTTTGGCTTGTGTTTCAGATGAAAATATTAGAACACTAGAGACTGATGCTCATTAGAATATACTATTTGAATATATCGTTATAAGAAGATGGTGTTTGCAACAATGTATTAATTATATAAAAATACATTTAACTACCCTAAACAGTTAAGCTCTAAAGCCTTCCTGTAATAATATCTTTGAGAAACACATAAGATTACACCAAGAAGAACTATCTATCTTCAGGACAGAAGTATTTTTAACTCTTGGCGCAGTTAATTCCTAGAAATCAATACACTGGTTCAGAATGAAATCTCTGTTTACTTCTTCTGCTGGGTATACATAAGGTATTTGTCCGTTTGGACTTTGTTGTTCAGTGCATTTCATCAAGCTAGTTTTAAAATTCTTCATGTAGTGTAGGTAAAAAAGCTCTTTCTAATGGCAGTTCATGTGCATGAGATCAATTCAAGGTAATAGATGCTTCGCTTTGGTCAACACAAATTGTAAAGTTACTGGAAAAACATAAGTTCCTTGTGCCCTGAAAGCTTGTGTGTGTGTTAAACTTGTCTGTAATTTAATTTTACATAATAGATTTGAGAGAGAAAACCATAAATTAGGAGATGCTGCTTCAGGGCTGAAAGTAGAATAAGCTTCATTGCTGTATTATTTAATTTAATTATACATTTTAATAAAACTTATTTTAACTCAATTGCTCATAGTCTAACCTAATTATTATATTTGAGGGATGCTTTAGAAAACAATGTGAACCAAAAAGATTGAAATGATCTTTTTCTTTAGTAGAAAAAATGTATTTCATTATGTACTGTAGCAAATTATCAAGGGCATACCATCTCACCAAAGACATAAACATATTATTTTTCAAAAAGTAATAATTTAGTAACAATCTTTCTAAAAAATTTAGTGATAGAAATTTCCAAATTAAGCATTACTCTTCTGTTTGAAGAGATTACTTAAATTATCCCTCAGGTATTGCATGTTTTAAACAAAAAAATAAAATATTTAACTGTTTTCAGTGTCAATTAGGTATTCTGTGAGTATTTGTTGAATAAATTTGGACTATTTAAATTCTATTCATGTCATTCTTTTTGTTTAAAGTTTACTTGAAAAGATTAGAGGTTGGAAAATATGTAAATTTATTTCTTTTATTTGATATCTATAAGACATAATGATTGGTCACAAAAGATTGAATTTTGTAAATATGTGATTTTAAATATTAACTGCTGGGGAGGCTGGGTGGTTCAGTCAGTTAAGTGTTCCAACTTTGGCTTGGGTCATGATCTCATGGTTTGTGAGTTTGAGCCCCACATCGGCTCTGTGCTGACAGCTTAGAGCCTGGAGCCTGCTTCAGATTTTGTGTATATGTTTCCCTCTGCCCCTCCCCACTCTCATTCTGTCTCTCTCTCAAATAAATAAAAAATTTTAAAAAATAAATATGAACTGCTTTCTTTAACACTAATTAATTTAAAAGTCTGTTTTTTGCAAATGATGACATTTACTGATAAATGATTACAAACTTTCCAAGCATATATTCTTGAGTGTTGTTTATTCTTTAGCAATTAAAATATATCTTTACAACCATAATATTACTCACTAAAGTGATGCAACCCTTAAATTTAAAATAAAAATATAACATAATATCAAGCATGTTGAGGTGACTTAGAAATCTATGATTTGGAAGAGGAGCCAAGATGATGGAACAGCATGGAAGTTTTTTGTGTGTCTCCCATCCATGAAATACAGCCAGACCAACACTAAACTATCCTGCACACCTAGAAAAGTGATCTGAGGATTAACACAACAATCTGCACAACCTGAACCACAGGATTCAGCAGGTATGCAGTGCAGAGAGGTAAACTTGGGGAGAGAGAAGCCACCGAGGGCAGGGGGCCACTTTTGTGTGTGGAGAGAGGACAGAGATGGTGGAGAGAATACGGGAAAAGCACCCTTCTGCAAAAGCAGCTGGAGAGAAAGTGGAAAATTGGAAACAGCCACAGGGACTGAACTAAAAAGGGAGAAAGGAGAAAGGAGAGGGTTTAAATTCCATTAAGACTGTAAACAGGGGAGCGTAGTCTGCAACTCCACAGCTCCATACCTGGCAGTGATCTGGAAGAGCGAATACCCACGAGCAGAGAGGGGTCTGGGAGGTTCTCGGGCCACACGGAAGAAGTGTTTCCACTGCTTGAAGGACATTTGGTAGAGGCTGTGAGGCAACCTGGGCCCAGTAGACCCCAGAGAACAGACACATTTGCTGGTGCTGGAACAAGATCTTTAAGGGTGTAGCCTGGTGCCAGATGTGTGTAGTGATTTTCCATAATCCCTGAAATGCTGCTGCTACATGTCTCCTGAACTTTTTCTGGAGCAGGCTGGCACTTTGCCGCAGTATCTGGGCATCAGCAGCAGCAAGGTCCTGCAAGCATTCCTGGGTGTGGTTGGCACCTGGTCATTGCTCGGTGAGACCCTCCCCAAGAAGGTCTGAGCGGGTCAAAAACACAGTCCCTCCGAAATAAGGGGTCAAGAAAAACAGCTGTTTCTGAGATAAAACTCAGGAGGGAGGTGTTGCCTGGGGCTGGTACAGACAGCGTAAAAGCAGGAAGCTTATGGAAGCCGAAGACAAAGGACGGGTGCACGATTGCTGAACTGGGAGAACAGAGTTCCCATACTAGAGACTGGGTAGCTGGGTGACGCCATTTTCACTGCTCCTGCGCATGTGCAAACACACCTACAAGCGCCACAACGATCCACTCCAGTAGGCTAGCAGCGCCATCTGGTGGAAAATGGAGCTGTTACACTAAGCCTTGCCCAACTGGGCCATCTCGCTCTTCAAGAAATCTCACCGCCTGCTTAGTCTGTGGACTATAAAACGCTTCATAGTCGGACTTCTAGGGGAAAACGAAGTAATTTCAGTCGTATTTGTCTGTTAGCAGATCCATCTATTCAATTTCCTTTCTTTCTTTTTTTTCCTTTCTCTTTTCTCTTTTTCCTTTTATTCTATTTTTCATTGCTTTCCTTTTTCTTGAATACAGAAAGAGAAAAAATTCATTTTTATTTTCAATTTTATAAAAATATTTTTCCTTGTCTCAAAAATAAATAAACGTTAAAAAAATTTTTAAAAAAGGGGGCACCTGGGTGGCTCAGTCAGTTAAGCGGCCGACTTCGGCGCAGGTCATGATCTCACAGTCCATGAGTTCTAGCCCCGCGTTGGGCTCTGTGCTGACAGCTCAGAGCCTGGAGCCTGCTTCAGATTCTGTGTCTCCCTCTCTCTGACCCTCCCCTGTTCTTGCTGTGTCTCTTCCTGTCTCAAAAATAAATAAACGTTAAAAAAATTTTTTTAAATATTTTTCTTTACTTTTTTTCTACTATATTTTTTACTTTTGTGTCAATTTTTTCAAATTCTAGTTTACTTCCATTATTTCATTTTAGTGTAGGTCAGTGTTTTCATTTTTCCAAATTTTCAAATGATTTTCTTTTTTTTCCCTTCTTTCCCCTTTTCTCTCTAATCGATCAAGCCACTTTCAACATCCAGACCAAAACACACCTAGGGTCTAGCATCATTTATTTGATTTTTTGTGTGTGTTTTTAATTTTTTAATTTTAATATTTTTTAAATTTTAACTTTCTTTAATTTTAGTTTTTTCTACCTCATTAATTCCTTTTCTCCCTTCAAAATGACAAAACAAAGGAATTCACCCCAAAAGAAAGAGCAGAAAGAAACAACAGCCAGGGACTTAACCAACATAGATACAAGCAAGATGTCTGAACCAGAATTTACAATCATGATAAGAATACTACCTGGAGTAGAAAATAGATTAGAACCCTTTCTTTGGAGATAAAAGAAGTAAAAACTAGTCAGGATGAAATAAAAAATGCTATAATTGAGCTGTAATCATGAATGGATCCCATGGTGGCAAGGATGGATGAGGCAGAACAGAGAGTCAGCAATAGAGAGGACAAACTTGTGGGGAATAATGAAGCAGGAAAAAAAAGGAGATTAAGGCAAAAGAGCACAATTTAAGAATTAGAGAAATCAGTGACTCATTAAAAAGGAACAACATCAGAATTATAGGGGTCCCAGAAGAGGAAGAGAGAGAAATAGGGGAAGAAGGGTTATGTGAACAAATCATAGCAGAAAACTTTCCTAACCTGGAGAAAGACACAGACATCAAAATCCAGGAAGCACAGAGGTCCCTCATTAGATTCAACAAAACTGACCATCAACAAGGCATATCATAGTCAAATTCACAAAATACTCAGGCAAGAAGAGAATCATGAAAGCAGCAAGGAAAAAAATGTCCTTAACCTACAAGGGAAGACAGATCAGGTTTGCAGCAGATCTAGCCACAGAAATTTGGCAGGCCAGAAAGGAGTGGCAGGATATATTCAATGTGCTGAATCAGAAAAATATGCAGCCAAGAATTCTTTATCCAGCAAAGCTGTCATTCAAAATAGAAGGAGAGATAAAAAAAGTTTCCCAGACAAACAAAAATTAAAGTAGTTTGTGACCACTCAACCAGCCTTGAAAGAAATTTTAAGGGGGACTCTCTGAGGGGAGAAAAGATGAAAACATAAGTAAATACATACATACATACATACATACATACATACATACATACGTGCATACATACATACCAAAAGCAACAAAGATTAGAAAGGACCAGAGAACACCACCAGAAACTCCAACTCTACAAGCAACATAATGGCAATAAATTCATATCTTTCAGTACTCACTCTAAACGTCAATGGACTAAATGCTCCAATCAAAAGACATAGGGTAACAGAATTGATAAGAAAACAAGATCCATCTATATGCTGTTTACAAGAGACACACTTTAGACCTAAAGACACCTTCAGATTGAAAGTAAGGGGATGGAGAACCATCTATCATGCTAATGATCAACAAAAGAAAGCCAGAGTAGCCATGCTTATATCAGACAAACTAGACTTTAAAAAAAAAAAGACTGTATCAAGAGATGAAGAAGGGCATTATATCATAATCAAGGGGTCTATTCACCAAGAAGACCTAATAAATGTAAACATTTATGCACCCAAATATATAAATCAATTAATCACAAACATAAAGAAACTCATTGATAGTAATACCATAATAGTAGGAGACTTCCATATCCCACTCACAGCAAGAAAAGATCATCTAATCAAAAACTCAAGAAGGAAACAATGACTTTGAGTGACACACTGGACCAGATGGACCTAACCAATATATTCAGAACTTTTCATCCTAAAGCAGAAGAAGATACATTCTTCTCCAGTGCACATGGAACGTTTTCCAGAATAGACCACATACTGGGACACAAATCAGCCCTCAGCAAGTACAAAAAGGTCGAGATCATACTGTGCATATATTCAGACCAAAACCCTGTGAAAATCAAAATCAACCACAAGAAAAAATTTGGAAATGTAACAAATACTTGGAGACTGAAGAACATCCTACTAAAGAATGAATGGGCTAACCAAGAAGTTAAAGAATAAATTAAAAAGTATATGGAAGCCAATGAAAATGATAACACCACAACCAAAACCTCTGGGACGCAGCAAAGGCGGTCATAAGAGGAATGTACATAACAGTCCAGGCCTTCCTAAAGAAGGAAGAAAGATCTCAGATATACAACCTAACCTTACGCCTTAAAGAGTTTGAACAAGAACAGCAAATAAAACCCAAAACCAGCAGAAGACAGGAAATAATAAAGATTAGAGCAGAAATAAATGCTATCAAAACCAAAACAAAAAAACAAACAAACAAACAAACAAAAACAGTAGAAGAGATCAATGAAACCAGAAGCTGGTTCTTTGAAAGAATTAACAAAATTGATAAACCACTAGCCAGTTTGATCAAGAAGAAAAAGGAAAGGACCCAAGTAAGTAAAATCAAGCATGAAAGAGGAGAGATCACAACCAACACAGCAGAAATAAAAACAATAATAAGACAATATTATGAGCAATTATATACCAATAAAATTGGCAATCTGGAAGAAATGGACAACACTTCTAGAAACATATAAACTATCAAAATTGAAAAAGAAAGAAATAGAAAATTTGAACAGACCCATAACCAGTAAGGAAATCAAATTATTAATCAAAAATCTGCGAAAAAACAAGAGTCCAGGGCCAGATGGCTTTCCAGGGGAATTCTACCAAACATTTAAGGAAGAGTTAACACCTATTCTCTTGAAGCTGTTCCAAAAAATAGAAATGGAAGGAAAACTTCCAACCTAATTCTTTGAAGCCAGCATTACCTTGATTCTAAAACGAGACAGAGACCCCACTAAAAAGGTGAACTGTAGACCAATTTCCCTGATGAACACATATGCAAAAATACTCAACAAGATATTAGCCAACTGGATCTAACAATACATTAAAAAAATTATTCACCATGACCAAGTGTATTTTTACCTGGGATGCAGGGCTGGTTCAATATCCACAAAAAAATTAACGTGATTCATGACAGCAATAAAAGGTAAGAACCACATGACCCTCTCAATAGATGCAAAGAAAGCACTTGACAAAATACAGCATCCTTTCTTGATAAAAACCCTTAAGAAAGTAGGGATAGAAGGATCATACCTCGAGATCATAAAAGCCATATACGAAAGACCCAATGCTAATATCATCCTCAATGGGGAAAACTGAGAGATTTCCTCCCAACGTTAGGAACAAGACAGGGATGTCCACTCTCACCACTGTTATTCAACATAGTATTGGAAGTCTTAGCCTCTACAATCAGACAACACAAAGAAATAAAAGGTATCCAAACCGGCCAGGAGGATGTCAAACTTTCTCTCTTCACAGATGACATGATACTCTATATGGAAAACCCTAAAGATTCCACCAAAAAAACTTCTAGAACTGATTCATGAGTTCAGCAAAGTTTCAGGATATAAAATCAATTCACAGAAATCGGTTGCATTCCTATACACCAACAATGAAGCAACAGAAAGAGAAATCAAGGAATCAATCCCACTTACAGTTGCACAAAAAAACACAAAAAATACCTAGGAATAAATTTAACCAAGGAGGTGAAAAATCTATACACTGAAAACTATAGAAAGCTTATGAAAGAAATTGAAGACACAAAAAAATGGAAAAAGATTCCACGCTCCTGGATAGGAAGAACAAATATTGTTAAAATGTTGATACTACCCAAATCAATCTACATATTCAATGCAATCCCTATCAAAATAACACCAGCATTCTTCACAGAGCTAGAGCAAATAATCCTAAAATTTGTATAGAACCAGAAAAGACCCTGAATAGCCAAAGCAATCTTAAACAGGAAAACCAAAGCAGGAGGCATCACAATCCCAGACTTCACACTATACCAGAAAGCTGTAATCATCAAGACAGTATGGTACTGGCACAAGAACAGACACTCAGATCAATGGAACAGAATAGAGAACCCAGAAATGGACTCGCAACCATATGGCCAACTAATCTTTGACAAAGCAGGAAAGAATATCCAATGGAATAAAGACAGTCTCTTCAGCAAGTGGTTCTGGGAAAACTGGATAGCAACATGCAGAAGAATGAACCTGGACCACTTTCTTGCACCATACACAAAAATAAACTCAAAATGGATGAAAGACCTAAACGTAAGACAGGAAGCCATCAAAATCCTCGAGGAGAGAGCAGGCAAAAACCTCTTTGATCTTGGCTGCAGCAACTTGGAAAAAGAAGATGATACACACACACACACACACACACACACACACACACACACTGGAGTATTACTCGGCTATCAAAAAGAATGAAATCTTGCCATTTGCAAATACGTGGGTGGAACTGGAGGGTATTATGCTAAGTGAAATTAGTCAGTCAGAGAAAAACAAAAATCATATGACTTCACTCATATGAGGACTTTAAGAGACAAAACAGATGAACATAAGGGAAGGGAAATGAAAATAATATAAAACAGGGAGGGTGACAAAACATAAGAGACTCATAAATATGGGGAACAAATAGAGGTTTACGGGTGGGGGTGTGGAGGGGGGAGATGGGCTAAATGGGTAAGGGGCATTAAGGAATCTACTCCTGAAATCATTGTTGCACTATATGCTAACTAATTTGGATGTAAATTTAAAAATTTTTAAATTAAAAAAAAAACTACCAAAAAAAAGGAATCTATCATCTGTAATCTTTCTCTTTGAGAGGGTTTGGCAGTGTATAAACTCAGGTCATTTGGATTCTCAGAGGATTAATAGCATCTTCTGGGCCAGTTGCATTTCTATCTCAAAGGGAGAAGACAAATCTTCACCTGAGCCTACTGGGCTTCCTATGAGCATAGAGCTTAGCTTTTGTTTTGACTAATTAATATATTGAAGATATAAAATTATCTGTGAATTTTAAATTGTCATATAATTAGAATTTCCCATTTCCTTTGCCTATAATATGGAAGCTTTTCCTGCCAGTTCCTCTTACTTAAAACATAAAAACAAAACTCAGAAAGCAAGACAAATATATTTTTCACCATGTTTTCTTTCAAAGCCTTAATATATTTTGCTATATTTGAGAATGTTGACCTCTGCCACTTCAGTGAGACTTCCAATAAACTCACGCAGTGCCCACACACACACAAAATGCTATCTGCAGTAAGAGGGTGAGGCAAAGTACTGGCTGAGATTTTAAGAAGGGAAAATGCACATTATTAAGAATAACATCAAAGGCACCTGGGTGGCTCAGTCAATTGAGTGACCCACTCTTGATTTTGGTGGAATCATGATCCTAGGGTGATGAGATTGAGCCCAGCATTCCTGCTTAGTAGGGAGCTTGCTTGCAATTCTATCTGCTACTCTCCCTCTGCCCCGTCCCCATTTTGTGTCCTCCCTTTCTCTCTCTCCTCTCTCTCTCTCCCTCTCTCTCTCAAAAAATAATAATAACATCATTAACACTTCAAATGCTAAATTCAGAGAAGTCCTGGTTTCTGGTGTGCCCACTCACACAAACCCAGGTAACTAAAGATTCCAAACTGGCTTGAAAACCTTGTAGAAGAGAGATCAGCAAGCATGGGAGGTGTGGATGTGGAGGAGAAGGGTGAACATGAATTGAAGGTTTTTCTCTTGGCAGTAACATTCAGTATTTGCCATAAGATGTTATCTTTTCCTTATTTCCTTGTCTTAGATGAGGGGTGCAGGCATAAACGACTTGTTCTTCTTCCTGAAACTGAAGGAGGAAAGAGTGAATTTTGCTGTGTGTATCTACAATAAGAAAAGATTATTATTCTGCACCTTAGAATGTTGGCCAATTAGCCATCAGATTTGCTATCCAGCTGGTGTAGAAAGTGTCCAGAGAGAACTAGTGCATGGATATTAGTCAGATCATTCTTACTTGCTCAGAGTCTTGGTTCTAAACAGTTATATGTGTTGAGTGTATGAGATACATCCCTGCTGACGGGACTTGACAAGAAATTCTGTGGGACAGACTTGGATGGAACAATAGTAAGGCATATGGGGAAAAAAGACAGAAGCAACTTAGATGAGGATGAGGGTGAGGCCAGGTAATAATGAGGCTATGTGTAAGTTTGAGTTCACATCAGCCATGCGTTCTGTTGTTGATGGCCAATAGGATAAAGACAATAACCTTGAGACTACTTACTAAGTGCTGTTCATATTCCAACCAATAGACAAAAAGCTAGCATCACCAACTCACACGTGGCACAAGTAGTTACATTACCCCTTTACTTTTCTCTTTTCTGTTATTTAATGCCGGGGGCACAAGACACCATGGGAAGATGGGGAGAGTGTGACAAAGCATACTACAAAATTTCACCTCTCTGAGACACTTAATTCCATTTCTTAGTTAGTGAGAGTGGCATTTCAAATAAAATAAAATTAAGTGTTGAAATAGGTTTCTTAATGATAAATAATGACTGAAATAATAACTTGCTATTTAGGGAACTCATAATATAGAACGAAAGTTGTTTTAACACAGTGCATCTGTAAGATTTACTAGAAAAGCAAAATAATTTCATTTGTCAAAGTATCATTTTCAAAAGTTAAAAACATGTTTTTTATACAAATAAAGACTGTCAAAGTTTTATTAGTCAAAGTTTTATTTGACTCATTAAAGAAAGAATTTGGAAGATGTAAATCTCTTAAAATATTATTTGAGAAAATTTTCATAGTCATCTGAGGAAAGCTTGCTAAGTTGGAAAACAAATTGGTTATTGTCCTATGGGGCAATAAAACTATGATCATGGGTGTTACCTTCCCTACTCAGTAGAAATTATTTGCATCTCTCTTAAAAAAATGTATATCTTAGCCTGTAACTTCAAGACACCTTCCTCTAACTGATAGTCAATAGTAAATCAAACAAAAGTACATCCCATAGAAAATTAAATAATACTTATGCAAGCTTGTTAGATCAGGGATCATCATTTGTGTGTGCATGAGTTAATGTGTGTGTGTATGAAAGGGTAAATAAATATATTTAGGATTTTTGATTCATACAATCTCTAATGTAGCTATTTAATTCTATTATTTGGAGTGCAAAAGTAGACATAAAAGGGGCATAGCTATTTAATACAATTTTATTGGTAGACACTAAAATGTGAATTTCATATAATTTTGTGTATCAAAAATTTTTTTTCAATTATTTAAAAATGTAAAAAACAATCTTAGCCTTTGGATCATAAAGAAACGGATAGAGGTAACTGGGTGGCTCAGTCAGTTAAGCATCTGACTCTTGGTTTCGGCGCAGGTCATGGTCTCACAGTTCTTGAGATTGAGCCCTGCATTGGGCTCTGTGCTGGGGGTGGAACATGCTTGGGATTCTCTTTCTCTCTCTCTCTCTGCCCTTCTCCCACTTATTCTGTCTTTGTCTCTCTCTCTCTCTCTCTCTCACTCAAAAAATAAATAAGTAGACTTAAAAAAATATATAATAGGCCAAATTTGGTCTGCAGGCTACACTTTGCTGAACCCTGTGTCACATAGTCTATTACATTCAAAGGGTGGTAGTCGTACTTTGTGTTTAAGTTTTCTTCATACATGAATATACATCAATGAGTTTAATCTTTCCACAGCTGTTCCACCACAACTGGATGTTCTCAGTTCAAAATAGTTTAAGTATTTTGGATCTTAACCAGAAACACAATGGATCATAATAAATATTGAGAAATAGTTTTTCTAGTTTCAACCATATACAGTCCTAGATAGGCTAGTCACTTAGATTCTTTGGACCTCTCCTAGCCCAGATATACATGGGCTAAATTATCTCTAAAATTATTCTTAAGTGTAAGATTATTTGGTACAGGTAAACCTAAAACAAAGGAAAATTATTTGGAAAATTTTCTCTACACTTTTTTCCACACTTACATAGAGATTTATGTCACGTGAGAGCTGTATTTTCAACTTCAAGCAAGTGTCAACATTGTCTATGTTTTTTTTTTATTTTTTAATGTTTATTTATTTTTGAGAGAGACAGAGACAGAATGCTAGTGGGTTAGGGGCAGAGAGAGAGGGAGACATAGAATCTGAAGCAGGCTCCAGGATCCGAGCTGTCAGCACAGAGCCCAAAGCGGGGCTCAAACTCACAAGCTGTGAGATCATGACCTGAGCCGAAGTCGGACGCTCAACCGACTGAGCCACCCATTGTCTATGTTATAGGGTTTGGTGTGTAAAGGAGTTTACATTTAGAGTGACATACGTTTCTCTTCATGTGGATTCAAACCAGGAAGAATATGAGCCCTAGAAGCATTTTGCAAACTAAGAAGTATTGGGGGGGGGGGGAAGTACAATCAAAATGAAGCTGTATGAAATATTGGCAATTACCATTTTATTATAGGATTCTGAATGCTGAATCCCCAGTAGGAAGGAAAAAGGCATTCAAGCCAAAATGAGCTATTCGAAATAAATTCTAGTTCTATAAACATTTCATAAGCAAAATTATTTCAAAGAAGAGAAGCTAGATCAATTAGAGATTGATATGAAAGTTATAAACAAACAAATCTTTGAAACACATTTGAGTCAGGAAAATGGAGCTCATGGCCAATTTTGCCATCTGAAACTATTTAGAATTACACATACACCAAAGAGAAAATGAATTTTGAAGTTATGGATAAGTTTGTTTCTTAATTGCAGAAATGATATGTATTAAAGAGGAAAAGGAAATATTCAGTTTCTTTACTGTTAACCAAGCTGGTTACACTAACATATAAGATTTTATACTGCGATAGTTGACAAAATATTTCTATCTCCTTTTATCACATTGCTTCATAGAGAGAGAAAAGTAGCCCATCTGAAAGTTACCATTCGAATGGCTTGTAAGAGTTCCTTTGCTATGTGTTTAGGGATAGAAAGGAG
Source organism: Herpailurus yagouaroundi (assembly GCF_014898765.1). Taxonomy (NCBI): domain Eukaryota; kingdom Metazoa; phylum Chordata; class Mammalia; order Carnivora; family Felidae; genus Herpailurus; species Herpailurus yagouaroundi. Next base: position 21,142,354 of record NW_024412396.1, on the reverse strand, counting down.
TGACTTAAATAATCCGAATATTTATTGAAAATAAAAATTTACATGGGAAGTTTGTTATTCAAAAGCACTTTTTCCTTCAAGGTACTTTTCTCCTCTCTCTTTGTCTATTTAATTAAACAAATGCTCCATGAAATAAAAGTGGCCTCCTATGCATAAAAATTCAGTGGCCTTGCTCTTTGTGGAAATATAAAATGAATGTAAAACCTTTCTTTTTTCTTTTTCTTGTTTAATGATGTTATGAGTTTGTCACATATAGCAAGGAAAAGTAAATGTAAGAAAAAGTATAAGTAGACCAGAAAAATGTTTAACACACATTACCATAAAGGGTTAGAGTAGGATAAGAAGAATAGAACCTTCCCTGATTACAGCAGGTCTTGTTAATTGCATCTTCACATAGTTTAAGTCACTCATATTTAAGACTCACATTCATTATATACCTACCCTGTTTCAAACACTGGATTAGATAAAAATTTCTTGCTTGTTCTTTTGTCCTTTTTATAACAAAAGAAGACAGACTATTTTTGAATGGAGAGATTATAGTCAAATGTTAATAAATTAATGTTATAGGACAGTTCAAGAGATAAAAAGGAAGATGGAATCATAAAAAATGTTTATTATAATGCAAAGTAAACATACTTATTATATTTGGAATAATTTATATTAAAATCCCTGCAGTGTTGGTAAAGACTGTCATGTAAATAAACCTATATTTTAATAACAAAACATGTTAAAGTAGGACAATTGTTTACAAATAACATTAACATTAATAATTACTTTTTGGTTTCAATTTTTATAAATATTATAATTAAAGAAATATAGGAATTAAAATTCATAGGCTGAAAATCATTAAATTTAAGATTAAGAAAATATAATTTTACTTTAAACAGTACAATGAACTACATAAATGGATAATATATCAGATTATTATAAAATATCCAGGTAATGTTTAACATGTTTTCAATGGTTTTTCCTTTATATTTTTATGTCAATTCCTTTCATGTTCATTCACTTTTCTCTATAGGTTTTACATTATATTATAAAATCCTAATTTACTTTTCTCTATAGGTTTTGTATATATCATGAAGTCCATGTGACATAGGTGTCTACAGGAACTGCTTTCGGCCATGGGTGAGTGTGTTCTGATTATGGATATCTCTACAAACATACATTTTTCCAAATCAGCTGTGTAATGTTAATACAAACATCTTAATTTTTACAACTTGCTTATCAAGCGTGACATGTAGTGACAATGAACAATAGAACATATATGAATTTAAACTACCTTCATAGTTATTACTACTAATGCGTCCATGACATGGGCAAATAATTTATACAAACTTTGAAAGGTAATGCATGTGTTTTATTTTGTTAAGTTTATTTATTTATTTTGGGAAGGGGAGGGGCATAAAGCGAGGGAGAGAAAATCCCTGCACTGACAGTGCAGAGCTTGACGTGCGACTCACTCTTGACCTGAGCCGAAATCAGGAGTCCACAGCTTAACTGACTGAGCCACCGGTAATGCATGTGTTTTTTAAAGAACTTATAAGAATTTACTTTATAAAGAACCTTTTTAAAGAACTTATAAGAATAAATGCATTACACATCAAATATATTCCTATGGCCTCTAATAATTTCAATTTCAACTTTATTATTAGAATTATGTTACTATGAACACCACAATTTTGGAGAAATACATAAATATATTTATGTATACATATTTATTAATATACACTTTATATACTAGTGTATATATATTTGCTAATGTCCATACACATAATTACTAATATAATACACACAATATAAATTATAAAAAGTGAACATGGGCATCTAGGTGGCTCAGTTGGTCAAGCAACCAACTCTTGATTTCAGCTCAGGTCATGATCTCATGGTCGTGAGATTGAGCCCCAAGACTGGCTCTATTCTGGGCATGAAGTATACTTAAGATTCTCTCTCCCCCTCCTTCTGTCCCTCCCTGCTCACCCGCTGGCTCTCTCTCTCTCTCTCTCCTTCTCTCTCAAAAAAAGTAAACATCTTCAAAGAATGTTCTAAAAACAAATACATAGAGAGGTTCAATATTTTTGTTTCTACATCCTTTGGAGTACTTTGTTGGCCTCCTCTGGTAACTCTAGAGGCCAGTACTACAGTTCAATAATTCGTAGCCTAGAGATGGGGAAGGTAGGTTTTCTTTTGTGTAGATAATATATACCAGAATTTTGGGGTTGGTGGTAGGATATATATTCTAAAAATAGGTTAAAAACCACTGGTCTGGAAGAAGAAATTGGCAAAGACTGAATCCTACAGAATTTTTTCTCTGTTATGTATCTAAGAATCTTTTCCTCTGTAATTGTTTTTCAAGAAATGAGAACATTGCCACAGAAGAAAAGGGAGATAGAGAAGGGCAGTGTTATTTAGACAGGATACCATTCCAGATATCGAATAGTTAAATGTGAATCCAGTAACAAGGATAGGCTAGGAATATTTACATATAATTTAGATACTCAGAGAGCAAGTGTAATCCCTAAAATAAGTAAAGCCCATTTTCACATTTGTAATTTGTCAGTAATAAATTTTAAAACAATAAATATTTTGCCTATAATTCATATGTTAGCTGATATTCATGAGTATGGTGTGGGTTCTTTCCATACTATACAGTAATATACAAGGAGCAGAAGCCAAGAGAAATGGAAATGTATTGTTGTAAATAACCAAGGAACAAATGCATTCAACCTGCACTACCATTACCATGCTATTACAATATCATATTCAACTTTTAGAAATCAATTGTATTATTCAAATGCTCATAATTATTTCAAATCATTCGTCAAAATTGAATTGGTTTTACTTTCTAAATGTGTGTGTTCCTGGTATCTCTACACATAAAGTGGAAGTTGATGAGCCTGATTTAAATGCTAAGGTTGATTAAAGCTCTAATCCTTAATCACTTTAGTACATAGATACTTCCGTCTCCACCTTGGATTGCTGGTTAAATAAAGGTAGAAATTAAAAACTGATGTAAGAAAACTGAGCTATTTGATTTTCCATGAAAGTCAAAGATTGTCTCTTTATAGGGTGTCTATATATCCAAAATAAATTCCTTTAAGTAAATTTGTATTTATCAAGACTATATTCACTATCTTCAGTAAAAAATGAAAAATCTTAAGAAAAATTCATTATCTTAAGTGGCTGACAATGACACACTTATTTATTTATTTATTTAAATTCAGGCTAAGAGGCTAAATGTTATAATTAACATAAAGCTCTTCTCACCTGTTTATGTATAACACACCCACCAGGGTCTGAAAAGTGGGTTGCAGTAACTAACTCTTTCTTGACCGGGATGAATCATTCATTAATTTTCTAAGCAGTAGAGCACAAAGCATACTTTTCTCTTTTCAAGTATTAGAAAGTAGGTTTGCAAGTCCTATGGGGTTTCCTTTACTATTCTAGGTCAAGCATCAGATTCTTTCATATAGAATGAATGTCTCTTTTGAACACTGATTTTGGAAAAAGACTATGTATCTTTTAGACAATCCACTAGATTGTCTCCAACTCTACCCTATTCCTTGTCCAGTAATATGCACATCCTAACAACGAAAACTGTGAAATAACCATAAAGAATTGAAAGATATTTCTTCTCTAGTAGGAAAATTTCCCTGCAATATGAAATGAAGTCTGAATATTTTCATTGAAGAATAGTTTACCTGAGTTTCTCCTTAGTTCACCCATAATCTATTATTTAAGCAGACGGCTGAAGAGAAAAAAAATAAATAAATACTGTTGAACAAGCCTTTAACTTCATAGTGTTATAAAAATAGTACAGGGACATAAGGGATCAGCAATAATAAGCTGTTCCAAGCTGGCCACTGAATCATTTATTTTATAAATATATTCCTTATGCAAATTTGAAGGAAGATTAAATTATACGGATCAAAGAAAATAAATTACATTTATGTTCTTATTCAAAACAATTTTGAGAGAGGAAATACAACATACATTTTTCTACCAATATAATTTAGTATATATAATGGAGACTATTTGTATATACCCTAATGGCTTTTATGGCCTCCGTAATGCATGAAATCCTAGAAAGGATAGTTTCAAATACCCAATTTTGTGAACTGGCATATTCCAAGACACTTTAACTTTACCATGAATTTGTAAACATTTCAATTTTCATGGTTTCCTTTGTAATAGCAACCAATACCACTTTTAATACTAGTTTGAAGGCAAAAATGAAACAAAACGAAGCTCCAATTCATCCCATGATTAGTTTTTTAAGCCAATGTCCGCACTTGTCACACATACTATTCTTCCTGTCTGGAGAAGAGTTCTCTATTTGTAGTTGTGTTGGACTAAATATAGCGAGCTTTAGCCCAGAATCTAAAGGGTTATGACTTTTCCCTCCATGACTCCTTCAGTGTAAAAAAATCCCATGTCTGGGGCACCTGGTGGCTCAGTTGGTTAAGCATTCCATTCTTGGTTTCAGCTCAGGTTATGGTATCACGTTTCATGAGTTCAAGACCTGCATTGGGCTCCATGCTGAAAGCGCAGAGCCTGCTTGGGTTTCTCTCTCTCTTAATCTTTCAATGCCCCTCTCCTGCCCACTGTGTCTCTCTCAAAATAAATAAATAAAGCTAAAAAATTAAAAAAAAATCCTACTTCCTTCAAACTTGAGGTCTCTACTACCCTATATTTTATTATTGCCCACGCTTTCTAAGGACACCGAATTCTCTAATTCAGATGCTGACAAGGCACCTCACCATTTTTTCTCTTTATTCATTTATAACAAAAGCAGATTACCAGGTACTCTTTAACCTGTGATCCAAAACTGTATTTGCCTCTCTCCATTCCCCACAGCAGATAAATAAGGTAAGTGGATGGTATCCCTTTTGTGCTTGAATCAGTCCACACACCTGACCATGGCACCACCGACCTGAAAATACCAGCCTTGTCCCTTGTTACTCAAAGGAACTATTATACAAATGCTGTCTGTCATATTCTGTGAATGTTGACATTCCAAAAATATTCAACTATTAACTGTGGACACTTCCACAGCCCAAGGTGAGACTTATGAAAAGCACTGTTACATAAATGGATGTGGCAAAAATAAAACTTACTTTTTGACTTAACCAAATTTCAAGAATAAAAAAAGTGGAGGAGGGAAGATGGTGGCATAGGAGGACGCTGGGCTCACCGCGCGTCCTGCTGATCACTTAGATTCCACCTACACCTGCCTAAATAACCCAGAAAACCACCAGAGGATTAGCAGAACGGAGTCGCCGGAGCCAGGCCCAGATGAGAGGCCCACGGAAGAGGGTAGGAAGGGCGGCGAGGTGGTGCGCGCTCCACGGACTGGAGGGAGGGAGCCGGGGCGGAGGGGCGGCTCGCCGGCCAAGCAGAGCCCCCGAGTCTGCCTTGCAAAAAGCGGAGGGGCCTGATGGACTGTGTTCCAACAGCAAGCGCGACTTAGCGGTTGGGAGGTCATAAGTTAACAGCTCTGCTCAGAAAGCGGGAAGGCTGGAGGACAAAGGGAAGGGGAGCTGCTGAGCTGACGCCAGATCCCCAGCATCACAAGCTTGGCAGTGTGCAAGTAGCCCAGACAGGCCACCCCACCCCACAGTGAATCCCGCCCCTAGGAGAGGGGAAGAGAAGGCACGCACCAGTCTGACTGTGGCCCCAGCGGTGGGCTGGGGGCAGACATTAGGTCTGACTGCGGCTCCGCCCACCAACTCCAGTTATACACCACAGCACAGGGGAAGTGCCCTGCAGGTCCTCACCACGCCAGGGACTATCCAAAATGACCAAGCGGAAGAATTCCCCTCAGAAGAATCGCCAGGAAATAACAACAGCTAATGAGCTGATCAAAAAGGATTTAAATAATATAACAGAAAGTGAATTTAGAATAATAGTCATAAAATTAATCGCTGGGCTTGAAAACAGTATAGCTGACAGCAGAGAATCTCTTGCTACAGAGATCAAGGGACTAAGGAACAGTCACGAGGAGCTGAAAAACGCTTTCAACGAAATGCATAACAAAATGGAAACCACCACGGCTCGGATTGAAGAGGCAGAGGAGAGAATAGGTGAATTAGAAGATAAAGTTATGGAAAAAGAGGAAGCTGAGAAAAAGAGAGATAAAAAAATCCAGGAGTATGAGGGGAAAATTAGAGAACTAAGTGATACACTAAAAAGAAATAATATACGCATAATTGGTATCCCAGAGGAGGAAGAGAGAGGGAAAGGTGCTGAAGGGGTACTTGAAGAAATAATAGCTGAGAACTTCCCTGAAGTGGGGAAGGAAAAAGGCATTGAAATCCAAGAGGCACAGAGAACTCCCTTCAGACCTAACTTGAATCGATCTTCTGCACGACATATCATAGTCAAACTGGCAAAATACAAGGATAAAGAGAAAATTCTGAAAGCAGCAAGGAGTAAACGTGCCCTCACATATAAAGGGTGACCTATAAGACTCGGGACTGATCTCTCTTTTGAAACTTGGCAGGCCAGAAAGAATTGGCACGAGATTTTCAGTGTGCTAGACAGAAAAAATATGCAGCCGAGAATCCTTTATCCAGCAAGTCTGTCATTTAGAATAGAAGGAGAGATAAAGGTCTTCCCAAACAAACAAAAACTGAAGGAATTTGTCACCACTAAACCAGCCCTACAAGAGATCCTAAGGGGGACCCTGTGAGACAAAGTACCAGAGACATCACTACAAGCATAAAACATACAGACATCACAATGACTCTAAACCCACATCTTTCTATAATAACACTGAATGTAAATGGATTAAATGCGCCAACCAAAAGACATGGGGTATCAGAATGGATAAAAAAACAAGACCCATCTATTTGCTGTCTACAAGAGACTCATTTTAGACCTGAGGACACCTTTAGATTGAGAGTGAGGGGATGGAGAACTATTTATCATGCTACTGGAAGCCAAAAGAAAGCTGGAGTCGCCATACTTATATCAGACAAACTAGACTTTAAATTAAAGGCTGTAACAAGAGATGAAGAAGGACATTATATAATAGTGACAGGGTCTATCCATCAGGAAGAGCTAACAATTATAAATGTCTATGCGCCGAATACCGGAGCACCCAAATACATAAAACAATTACTCATAAACATAAGCAACCTTATTGAGAAGAATGTGGTCATTGCAGGGGACTTTAACACCCCACTTACAGAAATGGATAGATCATCTAGACACACGGTCAATAAAGAAACAAGGGCCCTGAATGAGACATTGGATCAGATGGACTTGACAGATCTATTTAGAACTCTGCATCCCAAAGCAACAGAATATACTTTCTTCTCGAGTGCACATGGAACATTCTCCAAGATGGATCATATACTGGGTCACAAAACAGCCCTTCATAAGTTTACAAGAATTGAAATCATACCATGCATACTTTCAGACCACAATGCTATGAAGCTTGAAATCAACCACAGAAAAAAGTCTGGAAAACCTCCAAAAGCATGGATGTTAAAGAACACCCTACTAACGAATGAGTGGTTCAACCAGGCAATTAGAGAAGAAATTAAAAAATATATGGAAACAAACGAAAATGAAAATCAACAATCCAAACGCTTTGGGACGCAGCAAAGGCAGTCCTGAGAGGAAAATACATTGCAATCCAGGCCTATCTCAAGAAACAAGAAAAATCCCAAATACAAAATCTAACAGCACACCTAAAGGAACTAGAAGCAGAACAGCAAAGGCAGCCTAAACCCAGCAGAAGAAGAGAAATAATAAAGATCAGAGCAGAAATAAACAATATAGAATCTAAAAAAAACTGTAGAGCAGATCAACGAAACCAAGCGTTGGTTTTTTGAAAAAATAAACAAAATTGACAAACCTCTAGCCAGGCTTCTCAAAAAGAAAAGGGAGATGACCCAAATAGATAAAATCATGAATGAAAATGGAATTATTACAACCAATCCCTCAGAGATACAAACAATTATCAGGGAATACTATGAAAAATTATATGCCAACAAATTGGACAACCTGGAAGAAATGGACAAATTCCTGAACACCCACACTCTTCCAAAACTCAATCAGGAGGAAAGAGAAAGCTTGAACAGACCCATCACCAGCGAAGAAATTGAATCGGTTATCAAAAATCTCCCAACAAACAAGAGTCCAGGACCAGATGGCTTCCCAGGGGAGTTCTACCAGACGTTTAAAGCAGAGATAATACCTGTCCTTCTCAAGCTATTCCAAGAAATAGAAAGGGAAGGAAAACTTCCAGACTCATTCTATGAAGCCAGTATTACTTTGATTCCTAAACCAGACAGAGACCCAGTAAACAAAGAGAACTACAGGCCAATATCCCTGATGAATATGGATGCCAAAATTCTCAATAAGATACTAGCAAATCGAATTCAACGGCATATAAAAAGAATTATTCACCATGATCAAGTGGGATTCATTCCTGGGATGCAGGGCTGGTTCAACATTCGCAAATCAATCAACGTGATGCATCACATTAACAAAAAAAAAAAGAGAAGAACCATATGATCCTGTCAATCGATGCAGAAAAGGCCTTTGACAGAATCCAGCACCCTTTCTTAATAAAAACCCTTGAGAAAGTCGGGATAGAAGGAACGTACTTAAAGATCATAAAAGCTATTTATGAAAAGCCCACAGCTAACATCATCCTCAACGGGGAAAAACTGAGAGCTTTTTCCCTGAGATCAGGAACACGACAGGGATGCCCACTCTCACCACTGTTGTTTAACATAGTGCTGGAAGTTCTAGCATCAGCAAGCAGACAACAACAGGGAATCAAAGGCATCAAAATTGGCAAAGATGAAGTCAAGCTTTCGCTTTTTGCAGATGACATGACATTATACATGGAAAATCCGATAGACTCCACCAAAAGTCTGCTAGAACTGATACATGAATTCAGCAAAGTTGCAGGATACAAAATCAATGTACAGAAATCAGTTGCATTCTTATACACTAACAATGAAGCAACAGAAAGACAAATAAAGAAACTGATCCCATTCACAATTGCACCAAGAAGCATAAAATACCTAGGAATAAATCTAACCAAAGGTGTAAAGGATCTGTATGCTGAAAACTACAGAAAGCTTATGAAGGTAATTGAAGAAGATTTAAAGAAATGGAAAGACATTCCCTGCTCATGGATTGGAAGAATAAATATTGTCAAAATGTCAATACTACCCAAAGCTATCTACACATTCAATGCAATCCCAATCAAAATGGCACCAGCATTCTTCTCGAAACTAGAACAAGCAATCCTCAAATTCATATGGAACCACAAAAGGCCCCGAATAGCCAAAGTAATTTTGAAGAAGAAGACCAAAGCAGGAGGCATCACAATCCCAGACTTTAGCCTCTACTACAAAGCTGTCATCATGAAGACAGCATGGTATTGGCACAAAAACAGACACATAGACCAATGGAATAGAATAGAAACCCCAGAACTAGACCCACAAACGTATGGCCAACTCATCTTTGACAAAGCAGGAAAGAACATCCAATGGAAAAAAGACAGTCTCTTTAACAAATGGTGCTGGGAGAACTGGACAGCAACATGCAGAAGGTTGAAACTAGACCACTTTCTCACACCATTCACAAAAATAAACTCAAAATGGATCAAGGACCTGAATGTGAGACAGGAAACCATCAAAACCTTAGAGGAGAAAGCAGGAAAAGACCTCTCTGACCTCAGCCGTAGCAATCTCTTACTCGACACATCCCCAAAGGCAAGGGAATTAAAAGCAAAAGTGAATTACTGGGACCTTATGAAGATAAAAAGCTTCTGCACAGCAAAGGAAACAACCAACAAAACGAAAAGGCAACCAACGGAATGGGAAAAGATGTTTGCAAATGACATAACGGACAAAGGGCTAGTATCCAAAATCTATAAAGAGCTCACCAAACTCCACACCCGAAAAGCAAATAACCCAGTGAAGAAATGGGCAGAAAACATGAATAGACACTTCTCTAAAGAAGACATCCGGATGGCCAACAGGCACATGAAAAGATGTTCAGCGTCGCTCCTTATCAGGGAAATACAAATCAAAACCACACTCAGGTATCACCTCACGCCAGTCAGAGTGGCCAAAATGAACAAATCAGGAGACTATAGATGCTGGAGAGGATGTGGAGAAACGGGAACTCTCTTGCACTGTTGGTGGGAATGCAAATTGGTGCGGCCGCTCTGGAAAGCAGTGTGGAGGTTCCTCAGAAAATTAAATATAGACCTACCCTATGACCCAGCAATAGCACTGCTAGGAATTTACCCAAGGGACACAGGAGTACTGATGCATAGGGGCACTTGTACCCCAATGTTCATAGCAGCACTCTCAACAATAGCCAAATTATGGAAAGAGTCTAAATGTCCATCAGCTGATGAATGGATAAAGAAATTGTGGTTTATATACACAATGGAATACTACGTGGCAATGAGAAAAAATGAAATATGGCCTTTTGTAGCAACGTGGATGGAACTGGAGAGTGTGATGCTAAGTGAAATAAGCCATACAGAGAAAGACAGATAGCATATGTTTTCACTCTTATGTGGATCCTGAGAAACTTAACAGGAACCCATGGGGGAGGGGAAGGAAAAAAAAAAAAAAAAGAGGTTAGAGTGGGAGAGAGCCAAAGCATAA
>NW_024412396.1:21091871-21131305 GCF_014898765.1 Herpailurus yagouaroundi | reverse complement strand
AAGGACCTGAATGTGAGACAGGAAACCATCAAAACCTTAGAGGAGAAAGCAGGAAAAGACCTCTCTGACCTCAGCCGTAGCAATCTCTTACTCGACACATCCCCAAAGGCAAGGGAATTAAAAGCAAAAGTGAATTACTGGGACCTTATGAAGATAAAAAGCTTCTGCACAGCAAAGGAAACAACCAACAAAACTAAAAGGCAACCAACGGAATGGGAAAAGATATTTGCAAATGACATATCGGACAAAGGGCTAGTATCCAAAATCTATAAAGAGCTCACCAAACTCCACACCCGAAAAGCAAATAACCCAGTGAAGAAATGGGCAGAAAACATGAATAGACACTTCTCTAAAGAAGACATCCGGATGGCCAACAGGCACATGAAAAGATGTTCAGCGTCGCTCCTTATCAGGGAAATACAAATCAAAACCACACTCAGGTATCACCTCACACCAGTCAGAGTGGCCAAAATGAACAAATCAGGAGACTATAGATGCTGGAGAGGATGTGGAGAAACGGGAACTCTCTTGCACTGTTGGTGGGAATGCAAATTGGTGCGGCCGCTCTGGAAAGCAGTGTGGAGGTTCCTCAGAAAATTAAATATAGACCTACCCTATGACCCAGCAATAGCACTGCTAGGAATTTACCCAAGGGACACAGGAGTACTGATGCATAGGGGCACTTGTACCCCAATGTTCATAGCAGCACTCTCAACAATAGCCAAATTATGGAAAGAGTCTAAATGTCCATCAGCTGATGAATGGATAAAGAAATTGTGGTTTATATACACAATGGAATACTACGTGGCAATGAGAAAAAATGAAATATGCCCTTTTGTAGCAACGTGGATGGAACTGGAGAGTGTGATGCTAAGTGAAATAAGCCATACAGAGAAAGACAGATAGCATATGTTTTCACTCTTATGTGGATCCTGAGAAACTTAACAGGAACCCATGGGGGAGGGGAAGGAAAAAAAAAAAAAAAAAGAGGTTAGAGTGGGAGAGAGCCAAAGCATCAGAGACTGTTAAAAACTGAGAACAAACTGAGGGTTGATGGGGGGTGGGAGGGAGGAGAGGGTGGGTGATAGGTATTGAGGAAGGCACCTTTTGGGATGAGCACTGGGTGTTGTATGGAAACCAATTTGACAATAAATTTCATAATTAAATAAAAAAAAAAGAATAAAAAAAGTGATAAAGGAGACAGATGTAAAGAGTGAGGTGTAAACGATTACTGGTTGTATAAGTTTAAATGTTCACACAATGGAGTTTTTAGTAAATTCTCTAATGAACTTTCAAAAGCCACAATTACTAGCAAAATAGTTGATATGAAAATTGTGTTCTGCTTTTAAAATTCTAGTTGGTTGTTTGGATTTCACACATTTATTCAATACGTTGCCACTTTTTAGCCCTATTATCAGTAAAAGCATTTGCCAAAGTCCTGAATTTTATGACTTTTCCTGACAGCTAATACTGAATTATTATTCAAAGCTAAAAAAAAATAGAAAAAAGAAAAAAAAAACTAGGAACTATTGAGTTTAGCAATAGTTGTTATCCATATTCACGTATCTCGCAAGTAGAAAAGTACAAACATATTTCAGAATAAAATGTAATAAAATTTAATACAGTTTATTTTCAGCCATAATAGTGAGCTTGAAAATTTTTCACAATATAATACAATGACCAAAACTTTAGAATTGAAATGAATGTGCTATGGTTATGGATAAAAGTAGGGCAGGATGATTCTGCTGTTATGAAATCGAAGAATATGTTGATGAAAGATTACCTGGGTTTGAATTCCACCTTTAATTCTTATTATTGTTATGTGATTTTAGGCTTGTTACTTTATATTTCTATGTTTTGGCTTTTTCAATGTAAGATGCAGATGGAAATTGCTTTTGCTTGCCTCCCAAAATTAATGCAAGATAAGAATTAGTGAAGTGACCCAATAAGATGGATGGAAAATGACAGAACCCATTCTTGGGAGAGCATAATAAGCCTGGAAATAACACCGAAAACATCTGTCTGTAAATGTCCATGCCACAGAGATGCCAATTAAGTTGATAAAAGTTTCAACTTAGCCACTTCCAAATGAACTGGATCCAAATTTCTCTAGGAAGCATTTTGTCCTGTCTGTCCACTTCTACATCCTGAGTTGTTGCTGTACTTTTTATAATCTTATAAGAAACACTTCACTTATCAGTTTATTGTCCTATTTATCTCTCTGTATCTCATTACTTGTTTATTTCCTTTGTTTCTCTGGAATTATAGTATGTTAAAGACTTTGAAATATCATCATGTCAGTGAGAAATATCAACAGCGCATCTTTGATATATTCTGCTCTGAATTATAAAAACTATGATTTTTAGTTTACTAAACAAACCACCCTATCTCCCCCCCCATTTGATCTAGAGTAGAATCTGAAAAGAGAATGAGACATTGCTAAAAGAAAAAGCTGAAAATAATCCTCTACATAGTTTTACTTTTACAATAATATAAAGCACATGCACTACTTTTGCATTTCATTAAGGGCATGGATCTAATGAAAGTGAAAAACAGTCCCAGTTATAACAAGTCTGTAAAGCAATCTCAAATTGCAATGTAATGATTCAAGTTCCTTTTAATACATTGTAACATATTCTATCCTAGATACTTCCATTATTTTCAAATCCTAATGAGGAAATTAAACAAAACTTATTACATAAGTTTGTAATATAGTTTGTAATTATAGTTTGTAATTAATAATAAAGGTAACATTTTCATTTACTGAAGTTTTGTCCTTATGTCTAATAGAAGAATTCTTATAAATTTCGTATATATTTCAGTTAAAATCCACATTAAAACATTAAACTGTATAATACTTACCTTGTTTTTCAATTTAATGAAAACCTTAACATCAAGATTGCATAGCTAATAAAATGAGAAAGGGGTAAAAATCAAGAAATAAAACAATGAATGCCCTTTATTTATTGTTTTGTGATGATTTTTCCCTTAATGGCAAACATTATTAAGCTGATCCCTTGAAACTTTTCATAACCAATTAGTTATTTTTGTTAATAGGAACAAAAGGGGAAAATAAAAATGACAATAGTAATAGCAATTACTTAAGGATTAAAATGTATTTGTTACAGTACTAGGTATTATCACTAAAATGTCTCCTTTAAAACTAGTTTACATATTAAAAACTGATATAACCAAGAAGTTATTACATTTTCCAAGATCTGAACATCACAGTAATAGAAGGATACACAAATGATCTAGGTGATTTAGAAATATAAATGATAATAAAAAAGAAAAACATTGAGATTTCTAAGTAGAAAAATATGTGTGAAAAATTTTTAAATACAATTTAAGGATCTCAGGGTTGATAATAATTATGCTAACAGCCATAAGTGTTATTATTTATGTAATATTTTATTATTTTTAAAAATTTTTTGTAATGCTTATTTACTTTTGAGAGATAGAGGGAGACAGAGTGCCAACAGGTGAGGGGGAGATAGAGAGAGAGAGAGGGAGACACAGAATCCGAAGCAGGCTCCAGGCTCTGAGCTGTCAGCACATAGCCAGATGCAGGGCTCAAACTCAAGAACTAGATCATGACCTGAGCTGAAGTTGGACGCTTATCCAAATGAACCACCCAAATGTCCCTGTAATATTTTATCATTAATACAGTTCCTTTGAGCACAGTGAGAGCCCAATAATGTCATACTTAAAACTACATATTCCTGAATCTGTGTGGGTTTAAATCCTGACTTTTTTTTCTCTATAAAGTGTCATTTAAAACAGCTTTCACTTCATAATTTATTTGAGAATTTAATAAATAAATAAATACACATACAACATTTATAATAGTACATGGTTCTCCATAATTAAATATTAGCTATTAGAGTTACAATTACATAAATTATTATATTTTACAATTCCCCTGGATAAGATAGATATATTAGGCACAGCCTTTGTGCACTTTTTCAGATTCCCTTGAACACTTCCTTCTTTTCACAGACAAAGCCCACCTCTTGGCCAGTGTGACCATGGCCTTTGCTGGTGCACACACCAGCATCCTCATACCGCCTGGAGTTAGAATTGAAGTTTTAGCTGTGACCATCACACCCCCCCGGCCCCGCCATGCCAAGTGTTCCAGTTCATCCTCCCACCTCTAGATTGTGATGAAACATCATACTTTGGATATGGAATATGATTTTCTAAGCCACCACAACAAAGCCAAATGACAGAATGCTGAACCTTCCATGAATAACTTTGAACTATGGTCAGGGTTGCTTGTATTCACCTGAGGCAATTCTGTTTTGCACTCTTGTCATATGTAATTATTGACAGTAAGCCATTTTACTTCCAAAACTTTGACAATAAATATAAAGAGCTGGTTTGGTATTGGCAAAGTTATAAATAATTAGACAAATGGAACAGAATAGAGAAGTCACAAATAGATCCATATAAATATGATCAATTGATTTTTGACATAAGTACAAAGCCTATTGGAAAAGTATAATCGGACAACTATGTGCAAAAAAAGTGAGTATCAGCCCATATTAAGCCTTTATGCAAAATTAATTAAAAATGAACCAAAGACCTAAATAAAGAAGCATAAATTTTAAAATACTAGAATGAATTGTGAGAGAAAATCTCTGTGACATTAAAATAGGGAAATATATTAAAATATAACATGAAAACCATGATCTATTAGAAAAAAACTTGGGCTTCATCAACATTTAAAACTGCTCTCCAAAAGATACAATAGAAAATAAAGTGAAGGCCATGACCTGGGAGAAATTATTTACAAATTGTATATTTGATAAAGAATTTGAGTCTAGAATATAAAAAGAGTCAAAAACTCAATAAGGAAATAATCTATATTTTAAAAAGGCAAAAGATCTAAACACACACTGTATGGAAGAAGAGACATAGAGGACTACTTAGGTCATGGAAGATTGTCAACATGACTATTCATGAAGGGAATAAAATTTAAACCAAAATAAGATATAATACATAAATACTGTTGAGTCAAAATTGCCAAAGGAAATGAGAATATGGAGCTACTTGAATTTTCAAACATAACTTAGCAGCAGCTACTTGGGAAAACGGTATGGCACTTTCTTATAAACATATATTTGCCACATAACTCAACAGTCCCACTCTTAAGTATTTACTTAAAGGAAATAAAAACATGTTCATATAAAAACCTATATAAATACAGAGAACAAACTGATGGTTGCCAGACAGAAAAAAGGTGGGAACATGGGCAAAATGGGTGAAACAGAGTGAGAGATTCAAGCTTACAGTTATGGAATGAAGAAGTCAAGGGAATAAAATGCACAGCATGGGGAATATGGTCAATGACACTGTAATAGTTTTGTATGGTGACAGATGGTAGCTACCCTTCTGGCAAGCATAGCATAAGATATAGAGAAGTTGAAACATAACGTTGTACATCTGAAACTAATGTAGGGGCGCCTGGGTGGCGCAGTCGGTTAAGCGTCCAACTTCAGCCAGGTCATGATCTCGCGGTCCGAGAGTTCGAGCCCCGCGTCAGGCTCTGGGCTGATGGCTCAGAGCCTGGAGCCTGTTTCCGATTCTGTGTCTCCCTCTCTCTCTGCCCCTCCCCTGTTCATGCTCTGTCTCTCTCTGTCCCAAAAATAAATAAACGTTGAAACTAATGTAACATTGCATGTCAACTATACTCAAATTTTCAAAAATTAAAAAAAAAAACCTACATGCAGATATTTAGTTATAATCACAAAAAATGGTTAAAAATACATTTTTTTCAACTTTGGGATATCCATATAATATGAGAATAATACTCAGAAATAAAATGGAACAAAACATGAACTGGATGTTTGAGACTCAAATACATTTTGCTAAGTGAAAGATGCCAGGCTCAAAAATCTACAAGTGAATTATTCCATTTATTAAACATTTCACAAAGCAAAACTGTTGTGACAGAAAACAGATCAATAGTTGCCACAGTCTCGGGGGAGAAGTGGCTACAAAGAGATCCAAAGGAATTATTTTTTGTGTGTGATAATAGAACTGATTTTTGTCTTGATTGTAGTCACAACACTAGATGAATTTTGTCAAAACTTATAAAACCATATAAAAATTTTGGTTTTACTTTGTTTAAGTTATACTTTAATCAAAAAATAAAATCACCAATACACATACAAAAAAAACAATAGGATGAACTTGGAAATTTGTACATAAAAAAATAACATTTGAATATTTCAAAATATCTTGCTTTAGAACTTCATTAGGCAGACTAAATAAATATGAGAATATTTCTTCAAATTTATAAAACATTAAAACTATTTAAAATATGCAAGTGGGACACATCACATTTTATTTAAGAATTTGTTAAGTCATATAAGTGTAGCAAGATCAACTGTGCGTTGTTTTGTGTGTTTGTTTTTTTATGGAGATCACATATGCACATTTCAATATTTATTTTGCTATCCTTTTTATTACCCTAAAAATAGACTGCATGATCCAAGGTATTTACTGGGCTAGAGTTTTAATTCTAAGGCTACACTATCCTAATATATAATTAAAAGTAATTTATGCAATTTCCTTTCATTCACTTATCCATTGGTAAAAAAAGAAAAATACTTTGCATATTCGGTACTTTGTCTAAATTATAACATCTGGAATTGAAAATTTTTCTTTTCTCAATAACTATGCCACCCCATTGAACACAGGCAAACTTGATCACAAGCTGTGATATTGTTAAATAATAACATAAAAATAGGAATTCAATATATTTGAAGCAAACAGAAATTGTTATTAGTATCAGGGAATTTTAATTCTGCAATTAGCATTAGAAATGAAATAAATAAACTGGGAATTAAGAAACAGGGAAACAAGACCAAGACTGATCTACCGATTCAAGATGGTACAGTTAAATGGCATCAAACCTGGAATAAATACGGATCACCCACACCATATGTTCATTACCTCTTCTACGATACTGTGTAATTAAATATTTTGCTGAAATTTATTTATTAAAATGTAAACAATTATAATTCATATCTACATCAGTTGACAACACAATTATTCAAATTGTAAACTAGTAAATTCTGAGGCAGATCTAATAGTTCCTGTAATTGTCACTAATTTTTTGACATCAAATCGTCTTGATATTGCATCTGTATGGAAAAATTATAAAGTCATAGTTACAAGTAAGAATTTACTTCCAGTATTTGTATCTAAACACATAATATATAATTAGAAAGATAAGCCCTCTTTTGGTCTTGAATGAGAGAGGTTATTAGGGAATATTGAACAAAAAAGACATTTTTACTCTCTGAAATCTGATATGTTGTTTAATCTTTTCTTCTGTTAATCCTCAACTCTTCGGTCTCAAATTAGCTTTAGAAAATATAATTTATGGTGTCAATTCATCCTAAAGTTATTTTTACAAGTTGTTAAAAGGAATGGAATATTTTATTAATATTCTTTCTGAATTGTGTTTTTAGTGTATATATATATTTTATTTATTTCAGTTACTAGATTTATTAAATGAAAATAATTGAATAAAACCTCATTCTATTTGGAGTATTCTCAGATATTTTTCTTTAAAAAATAAGTGTGCTTCAATTCTTTTTACAATTTCTTTTTTATCAGCTAAAATATATTTAGTCATGGTACTATCTTTCTGAATTTTAGAATTTTCACAATATTATTTGAAGCTCTTTTACTCAGTATTTTAAAGATACTGCTCTACTATTTTCTAAAATGTGTAGTAGAGAAAAATGCATAATAAACATGAATTTTGGTCCTTTGTAAGATTCTTAATTTTTTGCCCATTTATTGACTACATTGACAGTACCACAACATTTTCATAACTGCATTTTCATTGTCTTCTATTATGTTGATTTTATCACCATCTTTTATTCCTGTGCCTGCCTTTTTCTTTCTCCTGGTGAGAAGGCTTCTTCACTTTCCTTCCATATAAACTTCTTTTACTTGATGACTCTGTACATTACGATATTTAAACAATCTGCATTTTAATTTTGTAGTGAATTTTTTATACTTTCTACTTTATTTTTTCTAAATTTTTTATTTTTAACAGAAAGAGAGAGAGAGAGAGAGAGAGAGAGAGAGAGAGAGACTGAGCACGAGCAGGGGAGGGGCAGAGAGAGAGGGAGACACAGAATCCGAAGCAGGCTCCAGGCTTCCAGCTGTCAGCATGGAGAGATCATGACCTGAGCTGAAATCGGACGCTTAACCAACTGAGCCACCAAGGCGCCCTTATACTTTCTACTTTCTTATCCAGTTTCTGCTTAATTTGCTTTGTCTCAGCCAGATTTTTAGAAATTATCTTTTCTTGTCAGGTAATCTCACTCTTCATGATATATTAGTTTATATCTTTTAATTTTATTGAGAAAACAAAAATGATGCTCTTCTACATTTTATTCTGTTTCCTAGAGTAAACTGTTTTCAAAGAAATGCTTTCTCTTTGTTTTTGAGTATAGCAAACAGTTCTGGAATACCAATCTAGGGTCTTCCTCTGGAACATAGGGCTGGAATACTTTGTTACCATTTTAAAGTACCAGGTTTTCTAAATTCAGACTTACTCTCTTCAAACACAAAACTGTGTGTGCAAGTGTTACCTGGCCCTGTTTGTGTCAACTTGTGGGGAGTGAGACTTGGGGAACCAGCACAAGAAAGTGTTGAAATTCTGGCTGTTGCTATAGCTGTGAGTAATAAATCCATTGGTCTGTGATCCAGGATTCTTGTTTTACCAGCATCCATGCAACTAACATCGTTGGCAGACTAACATATTAGCTGTTAAATAAAGGCTTTCTGGAAGAAGAAAGGAGAGGAAGCATGCTAATCCAGCCCATTAACAGGATTTTAGTGAAGTCCATGTAAACTGGGAGTGAACATATTGACTAAATTGTATAGTCCACTGGGCAGTGATAACCCCACAATCTATTGTTAATATGGATGAGTAGGGGAAAGGATTGCTTGATGAGTATGTCTCTCCTCTGCATAGAGGAAATTTCATGGTCAATCTGGTGATCAGCCTCTGGTCCACTTTATTGTAACAACTAGTACAAAGATTCACCCTGGATGGGCAGTTAATTCTGGCCCACAAGCCAATAAATCTGGCATATAGAGAATAAATAGTATGCATGAAGGATTTGGCAGCTTGATTCCAATAGATCTTGACTATACATGAGAAAGTAAACAAAGTGACAACTATCCTTTGAGGGAATCTTTATCTCTCACTTTGCCATCTGAAGCAAAGCTGGTTGCTCATTGAGTTCTTCAAGTAACAGATATTCCCTTAAGTGCTTGTTCTTGGTCCAGTGATGGTTCAACTAAGCTGAAACCAGATGGTATCCATTGTGCTGGTATGACAATTCATATTCAGTGTCACCTTTGCAGAACTGAAAAATGGATGTAAATGCTCTGCTCACTGAGCAAACCTCAAGGGATCATTATACTGGCCAACATTCCCTGATGAACCTTGTTTAATTTTACTAATTCTTGAGTTATTACCAATGGCTTAGTGTGCCACTTGGAAAACTACAGATTAGCATATTAAAGACACTTGTTTTGGGGTCACACACTGGGGAAGCAATTCACAGCTGTTGATCTAATCATCTGGGTCACTCATGTAGATGCATGGTACAGGCCCACACTCTGATGAGGCCATCTGGAATCTAGCTGCTGATTGAGTCTGTACACAGCAGATTGCAAGCATTTCTGCCCGAATCCATCATCACCAGATTTGGCAATGCATCCACTATCATAAACTGGACATAAAATAAAGGACTCTGTTTCTGACTCAGAGGCTTCAACTGTATGACAGTCTTACAACTAATGCCAAATTTGACTTTTTTTCACTTGTGGTGAAGGAGGCCACACCATATTGGGCATGCTACCTACTCCTGACAGACTACATTGAAACTTTAAACAGTCTTGGGGTTATCAAAGTGGTATCCTGCTTTTGATACTTGTTCAAGTTATGGTGTTGCTGTTATAGTCCATTAGCTGATTCTAGCTACATCTGCTTCTTGAAACTACCTTGTGCTATGTTTCCAGCTTTCCAGACAATTTTTGTCTGTTCATAGTGTGACTTTTATAGTAAATACCACCCATCACTGGGCTGAAAGTCAAGGTATTTGATAGGCTTTACATGCTTCCTAACATCAATAGGCTTTGATATTGTTGATTTTACCCCTCTGGCTTACAGAAGCTTCCTAGAAGGATACATATTTTATTTATACACAACGCGTGGCCAGTTATCCATATAGAAGGAGTCATCCAATTAGAAACAATAACTTGAAATTTGTCCTTGAGTTTGGCAAAAGTTCTCAGTGACATCACTTCTGCTCTGGAAGACAATCAAGTAAGCTTCACCTCACTGGCCAATACTATTATGAATGACAGAACTGTCCTTGACTTCCTCCCTGTGGACAAAACACTGTGCACAACTACTAGGAAAGCCAGTTTTACCTGAAATAATGCCTTGGACCCAAAGAAAAGTGAACATAGAAGAAAGTGTCATGGCATTATATGGTGACTCTCTTATGGTTTATGAAATTGTTTCCAGCTGGTAGGCCCTGTTCTCTTGGGAGCATTATTGATGTCAATACTGAAATGTTGGCCTCAGCCAGATTGAAGATATTTCAAGCCAGCCTTTATTGATCAGATTTATCAAAGTGCTGATGAGCTGACATGCTCACAGGAAAATATACGGGAAGCCAAGATGGTGTAAAATTGAGGAGAATGTTTTGTTAGGATATGAGTCTCTGGATATCGTCTTACATTTCTATACATCTGGCAAGCAAAGACACTGTCTTTGTTCTGATTATCTTTCTAAGAAGTTTTTATTTTTAGCAATCATTGGAGAAAAAAAATAGCATGTGTATGGTGGGGGAAGGCCAGGTATAATTATAGACTTGAAAGATAGTATCTATCTTAGAAGCAAAGAAAAGCATGCTTAATATCCACAAAAAGTTTTGAGTTTTCCAAACTCAGAATTCCTGTCCTATAATAAAACTCACTGCATTTTCAGGTGTCACATGACCCTTTTTCCATTGCCCTGTGGGAATAGAAGCAGAAAGAAACAACATTATGATACTCTGGCTAGTGCTATTGCTATATGCTGATAAACCATCCTTCTCCTCTGACCCAGGAGACTAATATTTTCTGTCAACATCCTTGGAACTATGACAAACTAAATTGTTAGCATGCAGGTATGGTAAAATCTCAGATCCTTCACAGTTATTGGCTGTTTATACCAATAACTCTAATAGATATTCTTGAATTTCAAACTGTATCATTGCAGTCCACTTGGTAGAACACTCCTTTTTTTTTTTTTTTTAATTTCAGTCTTACTGTATATACTACCTAATCTCAAACCACCCAAGCCTACTTCTTGGATTTAGTAAGGGTTTAAAGTAAAAACAAAACAAAACAAAAAAACAAAAACAAAAAGGAAATGGTCACAGAGATAAATTTTCCTTCTTCTTTTTTTTTTTTTTTTGGCTTTATCATATTTCCTAATGGTATTCTTCCAAAAAGTGTGCTTTATTTCTCCATTACCAAATAAGAGAGAGTGATGACATTATGGCAGAATGAGAAATGAAAAGGAAAACAAACACAGAATGAGGAACTTAATATGACTTTTAGACTGAATGACAGGAGTGTGAGATGGGGTCATAATATAGCAGGAGGTTTGAAATCAGCCTGAGAAGTTAAAATAGATTGTTTTCAGGGTGGAGTTAGAAATCCTTAAGAGGGAAATTCTGTGTGCATTAAGGGAAAAAAATATGTGACTTGTAAGAGGGATCAAAGAGATTTTAATTATCTGGGAGATATATCTCTGTTTTGCTTCCTGCTTACTATTTTTTAGGTCCCAGTCTTTATAAAATTAGATGTGAGGGGCTCCTGGGTGGCTCAGTCAGTTAAGCCTCTGACTTCCGCTGAGGTCATGATCTCCCGGTTCGTGAGTTCAAGCCCCGCATTGGGGTCTGTGCTGACAGCTCAGAGCCTGGAGCCTGCTTCAGATTCTGTCTTCCTCTCTCTCTGTCCCTCCTCTGTTCACACTCTGTCTTTCTCTCCCCCCCCCAAAATAATAATAGATAAATAAATAATAAAATAAAATAAATATTTAAAAAATGAATAAATAAAATTAGATGTGATGCAGCTTTTGTCCAGGAGAAAAGATAATCCTGGTGATTATGTTTTGTTATGTTTTGATCCACAATATGTGAACACATCTCCTCTTAGAACATTTCCGCCAACTCTCCACTCTCTTTACCCAATGCTTCTCATTAGTGGATCAGTGAATTAGGAATGGGAAATCTTGGGATGCCTGGATGGCTCCGTCGGTTAAACATTCGACTTTGGCTCAGGTCATGATCTCACAGTTCGTGGGTTCAAGCCCCGTGTAAGCTGGCTGCTGTCAGCCCAGAGCTTGCTTCAAATCCACTGTCCTCCTTTCTCTCTCTCTGCCCTTCCCCTGCTCATACTCTCTCTCTCAAAAATAAATAAACATTAAAAAAATTGAAAATCTTGCTCTGCACTGGCCTGAGTGGAGAATCCTTGCTGCTCACCTATAACTGAGACTTATGTATATCCTGTGTGTCTCAAACTCCATGTATTTGTCTTCTCCATGTTAACACTACCACAGCAGACCCTGTCATTTGAGGCGAACCTGTAGCTATCCAGCTCTTCTCTTATCACTGCGTGAGTTTAAGTATTTGGGTGCAAGAGTGAAAAGGGAGAGGGAATTATTATTGGCTTTGGCTAATATAGCTAGTTTGTTTTGTATTCTTATATCTTCTCAATTTGTTTAGAATCTAAATAGAAGATATATTACAAAAAATTATCAAATACTTAGACATATGGACAGAAGACGGTTGTCTGCCTTTTGGGTAGCATTGTCTAATAAGTATACTCAAAAGAGATTTTAATCATCTGGGTGATATGTCTCTGTTTTACTTGATATTTATATGTATTAAGTCCCAGTCTCCATGAGATTAGATGCTAACTTGTAGATTTTTGCCAACTAGATAATCACAGTGTATGTGGTTTAATTTATATGAGCTTGTTTTATATCTAAACTCATTTTAACCTTCTTTATCAGCATCAATAAGTGCTGTTTTTCAAATGCTCATCACATGGGTTTTACCACCTCAACGGTTTTCATGTTCGTGAGTTACAGAAATATTTGAAACCTTTCCATTATCTATTTGTCTTATTTTTATCTTCCCTGAAAATTATACTTTGAAAGAGGTGCTCTTAATGTGTACCCTAAACTAATAAAACATTAAATTCAACAGAGAGACACAAGCTAAATTGAACACAGTAGCGTGTGCTACACTAGTTGAAGTACAAAACCACCTCATTGGAAAAACACCAACAGAAAAAGAAAGAACAGGAAACATTGAGAATCATTCAGAGACAGGCCAAAATGGTTTGAAAATAGGGGAAAAAACTTTTAATAATAATAATAATAAACAGCTGAACAAATAGCTGAATGATGAATAAATTCAATAGGAATTTAAGACAATGCTTTAGTTACTCTTTGTTTTTAAGTAGAACTTTATAGCCATATCTCTTGAAATAATAACCATGAACTAGGTCTCAATGGATTGCCTTTTTTAAACTGCTGGTAAGAAAAATTCCAATAAGGTCAGAATAATATAAAACCTGATTGAACAGGCCTACTTAGTGTTAAAAACAAAAACAAAACAAAAAAGTAGGGAATTTGCTATTTCAACTTTACAGAATAGGACTCAGTTTAGCATTATATGTAAGCCACAAAGAACAAAGAAACTTTTAATATTTTGTTTGTTTGTTTCAGAATAGTTTATGACATGCCTTTGAGGCTGAAGTAATAAATGTTAATATCAAGTTCTGAAATCATATTATAGAAGCTGGTTAAAAAGTGTTCAAAGAGAAAACATATTCTATTGGGAAAAAGCAGAAAAATGTTGATAATTATTCTTTTAACTAAAAGAAAAGAAAGTGATCTCAAGTGGGAAGCAAGAAACCAAAAGTAACTCAAAAAGAAACAAAAGCAGAATGCATTTTATGGACTTACAGAAACAAATACAAGAACAGGCAACATAAATCATTGGAAAATGGAAATATAAAGGAAGAAAGTGAAAAATAAAACTATTGAAATGAAAACACAATGGAATTAAAAGTTAAATCCAAGAGATGGTGACAATGCTAATAACATCAACAAAGATAAATGGTCGTATTCAAACTTTTACATATTTTTGTACTAAAGAGACAAACAGAAGCTGAAAATAATCTCCTAATAAAATCTACTAAAATGGCTTGAGAGAGGTGCTCAGAACTATTACTTATATTTAAGCATTTTTTAAACTTTTTTCCAATATTTACTTCATGAAAATATTTTCATTTCATTTCATTTCATTTTCATTTTCATTTGCTTTAAAATGTTAGAGCAAAAAAAGTCACGGTGACAAATAAAATCTTCATGACCATAATGGGAGAAAATTTTCCAACATTTTCCTAAATAATCAATCAAATAATCAATTAACTCAAAACCATTCTTTAAAAATTACATATACATCCTGAAGCATCATAGTGACTCTGAGGATGTAGCATAGTGACTCTGAGGATGTAGCAAAATATTAAAATATTAAAGGGTATTGGCTACTATCATAGTCTCATATGTAAGATAAAGATAAGAGCAGAAAGGAAAAAAAGTCTTTCCTTTGTGTAGTTCAGCATATGGCCTAATATTCAGATGATGGTTTAGCTGATAATTTTGATCCTTACAAAGGATCAAACTGAATAATCTGTCCTAATTTAAAGAATTTAGCAGGAGTATAGGATGGATATATTTTGTTTTTTTTTTTTCTTTTCCTTATTTTGTTTTGTTTTGTTTCACCATCTTCATATTAAATGTGTCTTGCTTAAGTTTCATTTAAATTATTGTCCAGGTTGTATGCAATCATAAGCATGCTTTGTTCCTAAATGATCTATAGATGCATATATAAATAATCAACGTATTTTAAAGTAATGGAGTATTTCCTGTATTTCTCCTTCCTTCCTGGGTGGATCTTAGAATGCTTTAGTTTGTAAAGTTATAGTGGTTTAAGTTTAAACTCTCATTGAGAACATTTTAAAGAGTGCCTTCAGGAGAAATAACAGTCATGATGATTCCAAGCTCCCCAATAAAAGAAATATGGTGAAGACATTTGTGATAAGTTAACATCAAAGACCTTTGGAATAGAATTGATTACCCTAAATAAACTTGCTTAGGGTTAGTCCTACACTCACAATGCAAAAAGTAAAATTTCCACATAGCTTGTGAATTTACCCTGGCGAGTGAGTAATTGAAGCCCTGTCTTGTAGTTCATTTGGGGGCACAGTAAATGAAAGACTAGAAATTAAAATCTCTTGGTGCTTAATAAAAATGGTCACAAGTACCTTTTCCTCTGTTGAGAAGATCATCTTAATGGTTTTACAATGTTTAGGTAAGCCAAGAAATAGTTTGGGGCTTAGGGAAGAAGCTGAAACTCTTTTAAACATAAAATTATGAGAGTTCAAGCCTTAATGCATGAGAGAGAAACAGGAAGGATCTTGTGAGGTATTTGGGGCAGGGGGGTAAAGAGAAAGTCTGTAAGAGACAGAGTGACAGGCTGATGCAGAAGCTAGATATACAGAGCCAGCCAGTGGGAAGGTCTTCATGATGAGAACTTCTAAGACACAGATAGATAATATTCAGTTTTAATACGGAGCCTATACTAAGCAATGCTTCGATCTTCTGCAGTTTTTCCAAACAGGAGTAACAAACAAAAATCAAATGTACTGATTAAATAAAGATGCAGAATGAGATAAGAGATAGAACTGGGAAGATGATGCATTTATAAGAAGTGAGACCAAAATGGAGATGTAGAAATCTGTGGAAACGGGGCATGAGACACAACAGGTCTAGGAGAAACATAAGTTTTCTTAGAATCTGTGAATGTAAAGTAAAAAAGTGGTTCTCTGTCACTAATAGGATATTCTAAAAGGGCTGAAGATATTGTCCTTCAATATTAATGAAATGATGACTATAATATTCTGAAGGACTCAGGTAACACGGGCTTGAGTGAAGATTTAGGATTTAAACTAACTAGGTGAATATAAATTTGAAAATGTAATACTATATTTAGTGGCTATTTATACTTAGCTAGTTTTTAAGTATTATTTAGCATTTATTTATTTATTTTTATTTGAGAGAGAGAGAATCTTAGGTAGGCTCCATGCTCAGCATGAAGCCCAAGTGGGGCTGGACCCCACAACCCTAGGATCATGACTTGAGCAGAAATCAAGAGTCAGTCATTCAACCTACTGATCCACTCAGACACCCCTGTAGTATTATTTAATTTCCACAAATTATGTTCTCTTTGACCTCAACAAGATTTCTAGACATAAAATGTATAATTGTGGTGAGACAGAAGTAACAACTTAATATTTTTAGAAATGAGTACTCACTGCTTTTTTTTTTTTCCCAACGTTTATTTATTTTTTGGGACAGAGAGAGACGGAGCATGAACAGGGGAGGGGCAGAGAGAGAGGGAGACACAGAATCAGAAACAGGCTCCAGGCTCTGAGCCATCAGCCCAGAGCCCGACGCGGGGCTCGAACTCACGGACCGCGAGATCGTGACCTGGCTGAAGTCGGACGCTTAACCGACTGCGCCACCCAGGCGCCCGAGTACTCACTGCTTTAAAAAAAATCCCAGTTTATCTCACACATGTAGGGAGGCTCAGGTATAGCATAAATGCATAAAAGATATAATTAGTAGCTGTTTTATTTCAGGATAATAAATTGTCATTTCTCTAGGTACTACTGTTTATCTCAGTTCTCTCTAGAAAATCTTATTGCTTTCACATGTGATGAGGCTATTGTGTAATTTATTAGAATGGAGAGACTGGTTAAAAAATAATCTTTCTCAAAAGTTCTATTCTACCATAAAATCCATTCGTAATTCTTATTGTCTGATATGAATAATGAGACAAGTCCAAAGCTTGACAATACCTAGTACAAAATGCTTTCACCTTTATCCTGCAAGAGTAGTGAAATCACAGAGGAAAAAAAAAATCCTTTAGTGTTTGTGTATTACTCTTGCATGACTTTTGACAATGCGAAATTTTATTCTACATTTAACCCCTCCCCTCCACCCACCACATTCTACTATTATTAGAATGACAGAACACAGGGAAATAAATGATGGAGAAAATTGGAGTGAAAATTTAAACTTCCTTCTAATTGTGTAGAACAAAGACAAATGGGATCTGGGTATCGACAGGTATCATTCAAGGTTCAACCAAGAAGTGAAAATCACTTAGAGGAAGTGAGTTACTTAGCTATATATATAGTAAGTGGGTTAAGATAGGGAAAATATAGGTAAATACCTGTTGGAAAACTAGAGAAACTTAAGTCAAGAATTTTACATGGAATGATAGAGTAATGTGGGCATGGAGGCTTCCACTTGCTTCAGTGGCCAGTAATTCCAAGGTAGTCCTAGAAACCCTTAGGATTTGGTGTGCAATCTCTCATTGACCATTTGCTGAAACTCTTGGTTGTCTTGCCTTAGGTGCTTGGGAGAATAATGGCTTCCCCCATTTCAAAGTCTTTTGTGAATGAATACCTCTCCTTGATTACAAATAACTAGAATCCTACCAGAAACCAAATCTGTGTGATAAACTTCAAATATTTATTTTCCTATATATAGAAGAGGATATCAAATATCAAAAAATAATATCTGGCAACTGAGTAAAGAGCATGCTTTGAGAAATTTGTGGTACATTTTGAAAGTCAGAAAATAATTATAAAGATTACTCTTTTAAAAATGTTTATTTTGGGGGCACCTGGGTGGCTTGGTCGGTTAAGCGTCTGACTTCGGCTCAGGTCATGATCTCACAGTCCGTGAGTTCGAGCCCCGCGTCAGGCTCTGTGCTGACAGCTCGGAGCCTGGAGCCTGTTTCAGATTCTGTGTCTCCCTCTCTCTGCCCCTCCCCTGTTCATGCTCTGTCTCTCTCTGTCTCAAAAATAAATAAATGTTAAAAAATTTTTTTAAAAAAATAAAAAAATAAAAATATTTATTTTTTGAACAGGAATTATAAACACACTTGGTTTAAAATAAGCCAAGTAAGCACTCTGTATAGTTTCCACAAATTTGTTTGATGAAAGAAGTTAAAAGGTAACATATTTATATTTGCTTTCATAAAAGTGTATGAAAGAAGATAGACGTTATTAGTAACAATAGTTATTTGTTTTGCTGAGGTATATGTGGGGAGGTGGAGAGATGGTGGCATTCAGTATGAGGGAATTTTTCAATATACAGTCTTTCATCATTTTCATTTTTTTCCCAAACTTTGTGATTGTAAATTTATTTCCCATAAAAATAATAGACATCCTTAAAAAGTATGATTTCTTAAACACTGGTAACGTTTTCCTGATACAAAAACATCATTCACAAGGTCATATTTATATATGGGCATGTAAATTTTTATAAGTGAAATGGAGTCTGAGACAGTGTTATTTAAAGTATAGTTTGCAGAAGAGGCAACATTAGTAACATCAGGAAGGTTGTTAGAAAGGAAAATTATTGATCTCTACTCCAGAATAACTGAATCCAAATTTCTAGGGGTGGGACTCAGGATCTGCATTTATTGAGCACTGTAAGTGATATTTATGCACCCTGGTCAAAGAAAACATTTTGATACATTATGGGCAAAGATCACTATTTAAGGTTGGTACCAATTTGCATTTTTTCAGTACTATATTCTCCACATAACTGAAGGTATTATCAAACTTTGGGATTTTTAAAAAGTTGGTAAGTAAAAAATAGTGTCATGGTGTCATTTTAACTTTTATTTGTACTATTACTATTGAAATTATACATCTTTTCACATTTTAAAGGCATTCATTTTTCTTTCTGTATTCTAACAGCATAAATTTATTATTTTTTTAATCTATTTTTTCAAGTTTTTATTTAAATTCCAGTTAGTTAACATGCAGTTTAATATTAATTTCAGGTGTAACAGTTAGTGATTCAACACTTACATCCAAATCCTGGTGCTCATCACAAGTGCACTCCTTAATCCCTATCACCTATTTAACCCATACCCCTGCTCATCTCTCCTCTGGTAACCATCA
Organism: Herpailurus yagouaroundi; assembly: GCF_014898765.1. Classification (NCBI taxonomy): domain Eukaryota; kingdom Metazoa; phylum Chordata; class Mammalia; order Carnivora; family Felidae; genus Herpailurus; species Herpailurus yagouaroundi. The sequence goes on along the minus strand of NW_024412396.1, from coordinate 21,112,150 downwards.
GTTTGTTCTCTATAGTTAAGGGTCTATTTCTTGGTTTGCCTCTCTTTTCCTCCCTCATGTTAATTTGTTTTGTTTCTTAAATTCCACATATGAGTGAAATCATATGGTATTTGTCTTTCTCTGATTTATTTCCCTTAACATAATACCCTCTAGCTCCATCCATGTTCTTGCAAATGGCAAGATGTAATTCTTTTTTATGGCCTACTAACATTCCATTGTATTAATTGTATTCCATTGCATTAATTGATGGACATTTGGGCTCTTTCCATAATTTGGCTGTTGTTGATAGTGTTTCTATAAACATAGGAGTGCATGTGTCCTTTCAAATCAGTACTTTTATATCCTTTGTGTAAATAAATACCTAGTAGTGCAATTGGTGGATCATAGGGTTGTTCTATTTTTAACTTTCTGAGGAAGCTCCATACTGTTAGTGGCTGCACCAGTTTGCATTTCCACCTATAGGGTAAGAGGTTTTCCTTTTCTCTGTATCCTTGTCAACACTTGTCGTTCCCTGTGTTGTTGATTTTAGCCATTCTGACAGGTATGAGGTTGTATCTCATCATAGTTTTGATATTTATTTCCCTTATGATAAGTGATTTTGACCATCTTTTCATGTGTCTGTTGGCCATCTGGATGTCTTCTGTAGGAAAATGTCTATTCATGTTTTCTACCCTTTTCTTAGCTGGATTATTTGTGTTGAGTTTGATAAGTTCTTTATAGATTTTGGATACTACCCTTTTATCTGATATGCCATTTGCAAATATCTTCTCCCCTTCCATAGGTTGTCTTTTAGTTTTGTTGATGGTTTTTTCACTGCACAGATTTTTTTTTATCTTGATGAAGTCCCAATAGGTCATGTTTGCTTTTATTTCCATTGCCTCAGGAGATGTGTCTAGTAAAAAGTTTCTACAGCTGAGGTCAAAGAGGTTGCTGCCTGTATTTTTCTGTAGGATTTTGATGGCTTCCTGTCTCACATTTAGGTTTTTCATCCATTTTGAATTTATTTTTGTGTATGATGTAGAAACGTGGTCCAGTTTCATTCTTTGCATGTTGATGTCTAGTTTTCCCAACACCATTTCTTGGAAACTGTCTTTTTTCCCCATTGGATAGTCTTTCCTGCTCTGTCAAAGATTAATCAACTATATACTCTCAGGTAACAACACAGATTTGTTTGTACTTCATATAAATGGAATTATACCTTTTGCATGTCTGACTTATTTTGTTCCACTTAATATTTGTGAGAATCATCCATATGGTGTGCATGGCTATAGATTGTTGATTCTCATTTATCTAAACCATATGAATGTACCATTATCTATTTATTCATTCAAATGGTGAATGGTTTTAGAATACCTAAAAGTTTGGTGTTATTATAAATAGTGTAGCTAGGCACATTCTATTGTATGTCTTTAGGTAAATACATGACAATAGTTCTATTGTGTATGTATCTGAGACTGGGAACTGTTAAGTAATTCAAGAACATGTGCATTTATCCAACTTTAGTAGATATTGTCAGATATTTCAAAGTAGTTCTACAAATTTATTCTCATGTCCATGGTGTATGATTTCTTAATTTTTCCACATCCTTGAGAAACACTTGGTTTTAAGATTTTTTAATTATAGGCATTCTTGTGGTGCATACTGGTATCTCATTGTAAGTTTAATTGCATTTACCCTATGAAGAATAAAGTTGAGCACCTATTCATGTTTAATATTCTTTTAATTAAGTATCCTTTCTCCAGGGGAATCCTATCCAATGACTGGCTAATATGTATCTTCATTATCTCAAATCAGGGACAACTGTGAGGGGATATTACAGGTCCAAAACTCTCTGTGAGACTGAATAAGCCCTATGTTAAAGTTGCTTCCCAGTTCAATTTCTATCTCTAACTAATTTTGTTTCTCTCAGCCTCTTGCAGGTGTATTTAAGAGTATTTCCCAGTATACCATCTACATGAAAGTTTTGTCTCAGAGCCTCTTTCACAAGGGTCCCAACCTCTTACTAGTTGATCTTATGAATGATCCTTGGAAGCAGACTTAAATTTCATTTTCAATTTTAGAATGGATCACCTGTTGGTCAGCTGTCAAGAAGGACCAAACAACTAGTGTTAGTGAAACACTGACAGCAAAAAAGTTGTAGTGGTGCATTTGTTAAAACTTTCACTGGAGTTCGACCAGGATGAGATAGTGTTGGGTAAAGATGTACTTGTAGAACTGTGTCTCAGCATTTTTGAGGTAGTTTGGAAGTAAATATTAGTACTTTTGAATTAGGCGGTGTAAACTGGTTGTAACAATGCAATGAAGAAAACCAGTGAAAGGCTGAGGGGGATTACTCACCTATTTAACAAGTATGAAAGGTAAAGTCTCTCCTTGAAAGCATATTAAAAAGCCTTTTCTCTTTTAGAGTTAGAGGACAGAGAAAGCTAAAGATATGCCCCGAGATTTAATTTTTAGGGTATCAGAGAACGATAAAAGTTTATATTCTCAATCTGGGAAATTTCCTAGAGCAGGATCTAGCCTGAATTGGAAAGAATTAAATCCTAAGACATGAGATACAGAAATATGGGTCAATGCATTTAATATCTTTGAAACCCCAGATCTCTGTGTACTCTCAGAGCCCCAGCAAATATTTCTACCTTGCTTTTATAGGCTACCCCTCCATGACTGAAGATGATATAGAAGCTTAATCCTTATAAACCCACATACACTCCCCTCAGAATCTAATCTACACTCTCATCTCCCATCTCCAAAACCCTTAATTAAGCCAGCTCATGACATAACACATCTATCATAGATCTCTGCTTGATAAGGGAAGAGAGAAGTTGTAAGCTTTGAATTACCTGCAGTACCAGCCAACAAGGTCTGGCAAGAGCTGATAGAGTATGCATGGGACTAAGGTGCTAAGTCAGAGTGAAATATTCCCCTCTGACACATGATTTAATACCTTAGCAACATCCTCAGAAAACTGTGTTTTGACAGTTAATTTTATGCATCAGTTTCACTGGGCAAATCAGGTGCCTAAATATTTGGTTAAACATTATACTGGGTGTCTCTGTGAGGGTGTTTCTGGATGAGATGAACATTTGAATCAATAGACTGAATAAAGCACATTGCCCCCCGTACGTGAGTGGGCCTCATTCAAACTATTAAAGGCCTGAATAAAACAAAAAGGCTGAGGGAGAAAGAATTCATTGTCTTTCATCACCAGACTGTCTTTGAGTTAGAACATCAGTCTTTTCTTGCTTTTGGACTCTGTCTGGAATTTGTAGCATTGGCTATCCTGCTTCTAAGGCCTTCAGGCTTAGACTAGAAAGAACTATACCATTAGCTTTCTTGAATCTCCAGCTTGTTGACTACAAATATCTTGAGACTTTTCAACCTCTGTAATAGTGTGAGGCAATTCCTTAAAATAAATAACTTAATTAATTAATTAATTTAATTAAATAACATAAAATAACATAAAATTTCCTACTGGTCCTGTTTCTCTGGAGAACCTTGTATTGGTCCACACTAAATGAAGAAAAGATTTTAGGAGGTGGGGAAGGAAGAAATGGAGCATGAAAGGTGGTACATATTAAAAGATATAGAAATAGCAGAACTGTAATAGCAGAGAATGAAAGGAAGATATAAAGAGACTTAGATCATCAGGCATATTAATATGAATATATTATTTAAAGCTGGAAACCACCATTAGAAAATGTCTATGGAAGGGCGCAGAGAACTCACTATTTATTAAAGAGATAAGGAAATATGGTAATGAGGGGGCTCCAGAACAATGAGAATCTCAGTGGTAAGTGCTCTGTATAGGCCAGAGATGATGATCAGAGGTGCTATTATACAACAGGCTCCCTTGTAGTAATGGGAATAATGAGATCCTGATGTAATAGAGGTCAAAACATGGTGCTCAATCATCAGAAGGTATGAAGGAGCAATTATTATAATGGGTTTCAGGTTCAAAGTGACCATCAGAGGATCGTGAGCTAAAGAAAATTATGGAGATGGTTAATAGACATGATTATTTAGGAAAAGAAGAGATTGGCAGTCAATGGGGGGGCTATTATTTAATTTACAAAATAAAAAAATGGATGATTAGCCAGTTGAGGACAGTCACACCATTAAATTTATCATCCTATACTTTGTTTCTGTGGTTTAGCCAATTTATGGACTTCAAACCTTTGACTGGAGAAGACTTATTTATATTATAAAAGCCCTTGTATGTGGATATGATACTTCCAATTATTTAAAGCCATCTATAGGAGTAACCATATCTAGAAAAATGAAAATATACTGACATTCTGAGAATTACTGGAAACAGAATTCAAATTGACATTGACATTCATGGAACTAAAGTACCATAATGTCCCTCCGTCATAGAGTGTGGGTATACCATACGGATGCTAAGCAATTATTGGAGTCTCCGTACAATTCTTAGACCCACACAGTCCTCACTTTCCCATATTGAAAATGTTAAATTAGAATGTAAATATTTGTTAGTTGGTAAAAACCTCATAATTGTTCCTGACATGTGAGATTAAAACTAGTGTAGTGGAGAAAGTCAAATGGAAGCTTCTGATTTTGATCTTCATTCTGATCCAGGTAGTAAATCATTAAAATGTCGCATCTCAGGTTACTGCAGAGAACAGAGCCACCATTTAAGGATGTGAGCATGGTAATCCCATTGTAACCTCATTTAATTCACTGGTCCATAATCTTCTAGAGCCAAATGGATCCTGCCATATAAAGTTTATACTTCAAAATCAATTTGGGGTATCTCTATCTGGAGCTTGTATGCCAGATGCAGCAACTTTGAAGAACTGGCTAACAATTTCAATATACAATAGGTAGCCATTGGTCCATTAATTGTATCTTTTCCCTCCCTGTCAAGAAGATCAGAAACACTTCATATTCTTGCAGGACTCTAACAGTCAGAATCCTACCAGGTGACAGAAACCATACAGTTATTTGAATAGAAAAGTTTAATATTAAGTATTATATTAACTTCCCATTGCTTCTGTAACATATTATCACAAACTTAGTGTCTTAAACAACAAAAATGTATTCCCTTTAAGTTCCAGAAGCCATAATTCAATTTCACTGGGCTAAAGTCAAGGTGTTGGCAAGACTGGTTCCTTCTGGAGGATACAGAGGAGAGCACATTCCTTGCCTCTTTTAGTTTTTGGAGGTTATCAACATTACTTGATGTGTGATTGCATTATTCCAATTTCTGTCTCCCTAGTCACACTCCCTGGTCTTATACTCTTGTGTAGTCAAATATCCCTTGCCTATCTCTCATAAGGGTGTTTGTGATTAAATTTAGGACCCACCTGAATAATTCAGGATAATCTCAGTCTCTAAAGATTCTTAATCACATCTGTGTATATATTTTGATATATAAGGTAACAGGCTTATATATTCACAGACTGTAAGAATTAGAATGCAACTATTTTGGGGATCCTTTATCCAACTTACCACAACTATTATCAGCAATATACTGGAGTAAGGGAGGACAGACTAGTAAGAAGAAAAGAGAAGTCTAAAGAATACAAATGAACCAGATATAAGCAGCAGCCACTACCCCAAGACTGAAATGACTTAATTGGAAAAAAGGCACAGCCGCAGCTCAATGGAGAGCAAAGATATTTCCTGAGTTTCTGTTTTGGTAGGACTCACTGGAAATTTTCCCACTGGATTACTGGGAGTAGTGATCACAGTCAGATATCCTTGTGGTAGCACTTTGTGCCAAAATTGCTTAAGAGGGTATCTGGAGAATCCTGTCACAGGGAAGTTCCCCACCAGTGATACTTATACAAAGTCACCTGCGTAAGGCATATGAGAGATTACCAGTTATGGAGAATTGCTCTACCATACTGTCCACCTATTTGGATACTCAGTTTCTGTATGTACCTCTCTGCCTACTTTTGAGCTTCTATATATATTAATACAATAGCTTTATATTTCTACAAGTGAAGAAATTCTCTCTCTCCCAAATGAGGACATTCACAATCCCAACAGTCATTGTAGCCATTGCTATTTATATTAATAATGCATTACATTCATTGGAATCCCACTGAATATTGTGTTTCCTAAAGACTAAACATCCAATAACTCGTCTATTAAATAAAGGAAAAAGAATAGAGAAGAATAAAGTGGTTAGCACAGACAAATAAACACAAACCTATAGCAAGCAAAGAAAAAATATGTTAAAATACTAAAGTTCATTTGTTTTTCTAATTAGTCACAGGGTGTAATTGCTATATATATGGCATCCTTCGCCTACTTATTTGACATTTCTCTGCTGTCAGCCAGCTCCTCAGATAACCAGTCCTTTTAGTTGCTAGAATGACCCAAAGCCACGGATTTTTCAATTGTTCTTCTTTTCCCTTTTTTTTAAGCTGTAGTTTTCCATTAGCTCTTGGCTTTGAAGGTACCAAGAGTTGCCTCAGAATTCCCTGAGTTTCAGAAATAGTCCTCCGCACTCTCATTTTGTAGGAGTAACCCAATTTCCCTTGCGAGTTGAGATCAATCGCTCAAACTTCTAGAATAAGCCCTGTTTCTGCCTGTTGGTTTAGTGGCATAAGAAGTATAAAAGGCCAGATGGTAGTCTCATGTCTAATTCAATGGAACTGATGCAGTGTCTTCTTGTTAAAATATTACCACCTGGGAATTAAGGACTCTAAACCATCAGAGTTTAATTTTGCTAGAATGGGAAGCAAAATTTAGTGAGTAATTGAGTTTAAAGGTGAGAGGAGCCACTTCTACTTCCACTCCTTGATTCCTGGACCCACAAAGTCTGGCTATTAGAGAGATACCATTATATAATAGTTACTGAATCAAAGCATATACTCTATCTTATAAAATAGGTCTCCTTCTTTTCAATATATTTTCTCTGGCAACATAATAGAATCTTCAGTAAGCCATATTTTAACTAGACCAGTGGCTAATTGCTTCAATCACTTTGCTGTGAAATGAACTCCTGGTCAGATGGTATTGGTATGGCAGTTACTAGAATGATGGACAGTGCAGTGTTGACAGAAGCAACACAGTCAGGGAAGACAAATCCATATACAGAATATGTGCCTATCCACATGAAGACTACAGTCCCCTCTAATCTGAAATAGGCCTAATGAAGGCCCAGTGAAGTGCTGGTCTCCCAAGTGAACGGTGCCATATCAGGGCTCAGTATTGATCTCTGCTTTTGATAACATAACCACTTAACAGCAACATTAGTAAAGTCAGCATTGGTAAAAGGAAGTTCATTTTGTTAAGCCATGTATAGCTTGTATCCCCATTACCATGGCTACAATTAAGCAATATGAATTGGTGACCCAGATCTACTACTGTTGCTTGGGATACTTCCCTCAGGTTATGCATAGAGTTGCCAAGGTGGCTCCTTATGACAAGTTGACAAAGGAAGAAAAAGTCAAGTTCAGTGTATATGTACATCAACTATTTTTCTTACAAATATGTTATATATATATATATATATATATACACACATGTACATTCATAGTATGCATTATGTATAATATATATAATTGTATCTAACAATGACATTAATATTATTTTCAAATGCATTGAGAACTACCAAAATGCCTATATGCTAATCCATAAAAGGACGTCTCTATAAATTTAATAACTTGGAAATTATCCAGAGAATGTTCCCTGACCATAATTAAATGAACCTATAAACACATTTTTATTTTTATTTTTTTTAAATTTTTAAGTGTTTATTTATTTTTGACAGAGTGCAAGTAGGGATAGGGCAAAGAGAAGGGGACAGAAGATCCTAACCAGGATCTGCACTGACAGGCTGACAGCAGCAAGCCCGAAGTGGGGCTCGAACTCATCATGACATGAGATCATGACCTGAGCTGAAGTTGGTCACTCAACTGACTGAGCCAACCAGGTGCCCTAAGCACATTTTTAAAAATTAAAAAGGAAATTCCTACTGCATGGAAACACATTAGATCTAAAAAATCCACATTTCAAACAGGGTATTAGTGCATAAACTAGAAAATCTCACTAATGAAATATAAGTATAGAAATTACATGTCAGAATCTTTGGAAAGATTGTAATATAATATTTAGATAGAAATATGTAACATAAATCCTATGTCAGAAGAGCACAAAAGCTGAAACCTAAAATCAGTGATTTAATTTTCCTTGAAATAATACAAGGAAAAGAACAGAAAAACTTAAAGTAAAAGAAAACAATTAATGAAAAGAAATGCAATAAAAACTAAAACAGAAAACCAAGGCACCTAGTGAATATCTACAAAGACAAAAGATTAATGAAATTGTAAGCATGTTGTAATAATTATCAGAAAAAAAACATTAATTGCCAGTATTTAAAATTAGAAAAAGGGCATACTACTGCAAATGCTACAGATATCAAAAAGGCAATAATGAGATTATTAAAACTTTGAGGTTTAGAAAATACTTAAGGATACAAGTGAAGAGTTAGAACAGGACACTTGGATAAGTAAAGGGTACTTGGATAGCTATTTAAAAAATTTTTTTTTACATTTTTATTTATTTTTGAGAGACACAGAGAGACAGTGCACACGTGGAGGAGGGGTAGAGAGAGAATGAGACACAGAATCCGAAGCAGGCTCCAGGCTCTGAGCTGTCAGCACAGAGCCCAATGTGGGGCTCAAACTCACAAACTGTGAGATCATGACCTGAGCTGAAGTTGGATGCTTAACTTACTGAGCCACCCAGGCACCCCTTGGGTAGCTATTTTAAAGAAAACCTAGCTATTAATGGCTTCACCAATGAACTCTCCAAATTATTTTAGACAGAAGTAACTCAATTCAGGAGCATATTAGGTTCCACATTATGTGGGTGTTATCACTACATTTTACTACCTATTGATAGAAATTTGTTAAAAATTACTATCTCTATTTAAGAATTTTCCCTTTTTATTCTTCTTTTTGCAACTTGCTCTATATCTTTTGAAACTATGCTACTGGGTATAAAATTATTATTTTGTAAGCATGAGTTCTGTTTTTTTTTCTAATCCAGTTTATTGATCTTATCATTTGGCATGTATATTGATTATATTTACCTTTAGTGCAATAATTGACAGAGTTTATTTTGTGTCCATTTTTTAATTTGTTTCCTTATTTGGACCATCTAATTTGTACACCTTTAAAAAAGAAAAAAAAAGACAATTTCTTTCCTGTTTTCCTTTGGACTGATGAAGATATTTCATTTATTTATACATTTATTAATTTTTTTCAGCCCCATAAATATTACATCCCATTCCTTTCTGGACTGAACCATTTCTTTAGTGAGTTAGCTTTCAGTTTTATTGTTGTTCCTTTGAAGATAATGTGTCTTTCTTCTCTGCATGACTTGGCATTTTTTAGGTTAGGTTGCCTACTATCATACCTCTAGGTGAGGCTTTCTTTCTGTTTATCTTTATTGATGTTTATGGTAATTCTTGCCTCTGCATCTTGATGTCTGGCTTCTGTGTTTCAAAATCCTTGATCATTATCTCTTCAAGAATTGCTTTTCTCCCATTCTCCCATGCCTATTCTTCCGAGTCTCCTATTGCCCATGAAAAATTTTAAATTTTGCCTCATATGACTCTTTTTTCTCTTTCTTGTGTTTTTATCCATTTTTCCTTTCCTACTTCAATCTGGCAGTGACCTAGATTTCAGTTTATTAGCTCTTTCTTTGAGACTAATTTGCTTATTATTCTTGTTTATTAAATTCTTATTTTGAAATATCATGTTTTCTTAGTTCTATAATTTCCATTTGATATGTTAAATTCCAGTTTTCAGATGAAATGGAAAACCCTGCCATTTATCCTATTATTTTAAAGTCCATGTTAAAAACCTCATTATCTATATCACCTGCAGCTTTATTTCTATTTGTGTCTCTTATTCCTGCCTCCATGTATACTTTATAATTTCTTATTGAATGCTAGAGACTGTATTAAAATTTGTAAAAGCTCTGCTTGACGTTGTCTTTCTACACTGTGTTGTCTTTCTACCTTAGGCATTCAGAGCAAGGCAAGATAAAATAAATTTAGCATGAGATTGAGCTGATTTAGAACTAAGTTTCAGTCTTTACAGAAGTTATTTTAGTACCAAGTAGCCCTTACTCCTGTAGCATAGTACTTGAGGAATCCCAGATGAAAGCCTGAGTTTTACCAGAGTCATTGAGTCTTTTGGGTACCTTAAAATCATAATTCTGACACTCCACTATTAGAAGATCACCAAAAGCTCTGCTTGGCTTCCCAACATTTTATCAGCTGCTTACAAATAATCAGATGTGTCAGAGGGAACACAGACACTGAATGTCAAGATGAATTTTCTCTGCTTATTTTCTTCCCACAGTATTGGCCTTCATGCCTTGAGATCTCCCAATTCTGATTTCTGTCTCTCTAGCTCCATGAGACTATCAAAAAAACTACCAGTTTCCAGCCTTTTAGCCACTGATTCCTGCTCAGTTTCTTAGCTTCTAGGCAGCTGTCTTTGAATCAGAAAATACTCACCAAAAAAAGGCATAGGGCTCAACAAACACCATGTGTTACATTTCTCTTCGGTTGTCTTGGTCAATTAAGTCCTACCATCCTTGGTAATTCTCAAATGACTTTAAAAAGATCCTTTTTTGTGTGTATTTTCTCCAACCTTTGTTCTTGGTGGACAGTTTATTGGATATGGGTTTGTAAATAATAGCCAGACAGAGTTTTGTCTTACTGTTGGTAAATGCATAATTCATCCATAAACTCACTGGGTGTATTCACTCCACTTCTTCCTATCATCACTGCTTTAATTTGAGCTGCACTTGATAGCTTTAGATATATTTTGGCATCTTAGTCTCATACTTTTAGAGTTTCTGAAAATGGAGTGTATTATTATTAATATTTTTCTGCTTTGACTAGCTTTCAGTTAGTGAGCAAGAAAATGCAATTTAAACAGCCATCATTTTAGAAGTTCAAGCTGTAGTTTTTATAGTGGTTTGTATATGTCTTTAGAGGTAGTAAGCTTACCAATGTATTTTATGTGAAAAAAGGATAGCATACTAATACATAAATACTTAATATATTTTTGCTTAGATTGAAAAAATGTCATAAGAAGGTGTCACAAATATCTTATCTATTATGTATATGTTATCTGCCACAGTCTGAAAACAAATACGAACAAACACTGCCTTAAAGGAGTACAATGTGAGAAACACATAAATACACAAACATTTACATTAAGTGGGTAGAGTGAATATGTGCTGCTTGGGAATAAAACAAGATGGTGGTCTCTAGCATAGAAATTTGATTTCAAGAAATCTCTGATTCAAACACTAATTATAGCACATGTGAATCTGGTAAGTTTGATCTCTGTATTATCTGTAAGCCAAAATTTCATTATCTGTAAATTGAATTTTTACAATTATTTATTGAAATAATGTATATAAAATTCACAAATTTAGAGCTCAACAATGTATTTGATCAGCATTGTTATCATAAAAATATTCATGTGACAGAAGGTAACCTAGGTTAATTCTTATCATGATTTGGAGAAGATGTATAAAAAAGAATAGACATTGAGCTGAAAAATGAACATTGCATAGCTATAAAAACAAGTGTTCAAAGAATAACATAGAGTGGGCAAAATATACCAAGTTTACAGGCTTTGAAGTCATCAAGCATTTGGAGGATTATTCAGTATGACTGGCATGGAGGCTTTATCAATAAAATGATAGGAGTTGAAACTGGGCATGAGATAGGGTCAGAACATGAAGAGCTTCATAGATCGTTTTAATGCATTTGCATTTTATCCTGTTTGTTGATAGGAAGCCATTAAAATATTTTAGATTGAGCAGTTAATTAGATTTTTGTTTAAGAAAAAATATCTTGTCACAGTTTAAATGATAAAATTTGTGGACGTCACAAGTGTTTGAGCAAAACTCTAACTATTATTGCTTGGAAGTAAATAAAAGGCTGCATTTTAGACAAATGCTTTTACTATTCATATTAACTTTAATGTAATTGTAAGAGTTATTAGAACTATTAGTTAATCACTTTTCAGAATTATGTTACAATGCCAAAGTAAACATGTATTTATTAGTTTGCTCAACACATAGGCACTGCATATTTTAGAGACATTTCACAGAAACTTCGATGATCTAGCCAAACCTTTGATACATATGATTTACTCCAAAGTTTGTGTAAACCTTTCTCGCATTCACTATTTGCTTTATTATTGCTACCACAACTAGTCTCTGCTGTGTGACTCTGAAGAAGCCATTTGATTACATTATAATTTAAACAATTGCTTGATTTAGTGAATTTAATTTGTAGTAATTCATTTTACATTACTAGGATAACAACCCAGCAATAAATCACAGTCAAGTAGATTCTTGCTAATGTATAAAGATTGTTACGTTTTAGTGTGAAAACTAGATATTTTAGTGTATTTCATATTTGTTCACTTACAAAGAGATTGGAACTATTAATTAGATAGAGATGAAGTCATGAGTTTTAAAATTGATTAAATATGGGGTACCTAGGTGGCTTAGTCGATTAAGCATCCGACTTCAGCTCAGGTCATGATCTTGCGGTTCCTAGGTTCAAGCCCTTGTGCTGACAGGTCAAAGCCTGAAGCATGCTTCGGATTCTTGCTGTCCCTCCCCCATTCGTGCTCTGTTTATATCCCTCTCAAATATAAATAAATAAATAAATAAATAAATAAATAAATAAATAAATGATTAAACATTAAAAATGATTAAATATAGTAGAAAAAATAAAGAACATAAAGATTCCCTATGGATTACCTCAAACTACTTAAATATAAAATTCATCATTAATGTTGGCATTTCTAATAGACTACCACTTCTTTATAATAATTTGTGATATGTTAACCAATTTAATGAAATAATGAATTATCATGCCACATCATGTTATCTTATGAAAGTTTATATATTCATAGTGGAAATTCAAGGACACACAATTATTTTTTCCTCTTACCTTCAGGCTGGGTTTTATATCGAAGACTAAAGGATATACGCTTTCTTCATTAATTCACACTTTGAATATCATGAAAGCATCTTATCTCTAAGATAAGAAGCAAATTTTACTCATTAAAAATAGGCTTAGGCAAATTTTCAGAACCGTGTTCTTATTTTGCATAAGTCAAGAAAATACTGAACCTACCTAATTTTCCATTGTGTATATATATATATATATATATATAAATATATATTTAACTAAAGAAAAATTGACTGTAGTCAAGTAGAAAAATTATTTTCAAGTAATAGAAGCTTAAATTAATAATTTACAAACAATTTCTGTGTAGTGATTTTTATGGAGATTCTTAGGGGCTAACTTCTAGTAAATAGTATTTAAGCCGTACAAATGCATAATACCATTTGATTACAAGACATTTGCCTTGCCTAGAAACCTTTTTAAAATGCAGTTTGGGGGTGCCTGGGTGGCGCAGTCGGTTAAGCGTCCGACTTCAGCCAGGTCACGATCTCGCGGTCCGTGAGTTCGAGCCCCGCGTCGGGCTCTGGGCTGATGGCTCAGAGCCTGGAGCCTGTTTCCGATTCTGTGTCTCCCTCTCTCTCTGCCCCTCCCCCGTTCATGCTCTGTCTCTCTCTGTCCCAAAAATAAATAAACGTTGAAAAAAAAATTAAAAAAAAATAAATAAAAAAAAAATAAAATGCAGTTTGAAATAATAAAAACTCCATATGAAAACTGAAACAGTTGGGTATTCTTCTTGAAACTATCTCAAAACAATTCTACAGCTGTACATAGTGATAAAAGTAGTCAACCATGTAAAGAAGACATTCTGGATGAAACATCTATGTTATACAAAATAATTCTACGTTTCAAGCCCTGGTGCTCAGGTGGATGCTCAAATTAAAACAGAACAAAATTACTGAGCAATTATGATAATGTGGAATTAGCTTAATGATCTGCTTTTTATTTTCACCAAATATTATCCAATGTGAATATTTTATGACTAAATAGACTTTGAAATCTTCAGGATAGTTACTATCTCATTAAATCCTTAGGTGGTGATGGTGGTGTATGTGTGTGTGTGTGTGTGTGTAAATAAATATGACAAGATAGGCTTGAGTTCAGGTGTTGTGGAGTGAAGTCAAGAGTGTAAACACAGAAAGAGGTGAACAGAGGAAGAACAAAGAATAAGAAGGTAAACAGAGAGGTTGTGGTTTGAGTAAATCTATGTAAATATTTCCAAACTGGCATGTCCCTGCTGAACTCTCAGCATGCTTCCTTCAATTCCATGTCTCTTTATCATGCTATATGTGTGTGTGTGTGTGTGTGTGTGTGTGTGTGTGTGTGTGAAATGTGTGTGTGTGCGTTTGCTGCTGTTATAACTGACACAAATCTCTCAGAAAGAGTTGCGTTTTGGTGCACCTGGATGGCTCAATTGGTTAAGTATCTGACTTTTGGTTTCATCTCAGGTCATATCTCACAGTTCCTGGGATCCAGCCCTGCATGGAGTCGGCTTGGGATTATGTATCTCCCTCTCTCTCTGGCTCTTCCCTGCTCACATTCTCTCTCCCTTTCTCTCTTTCAAAATAAATAAATAAACTTAAAAAAATATTCATTGAGATACAGAGTCTTAGCTTGGATAAAATGCATAATAACTAAAGCACAAAATCCAGCTCTTGTATGCTGTTTATAAGAATAATTACAGGCAAGCTCCTATACCAAACTCCCAAATTATGCAACCCTGGGTAAGAAATACATTAGCAAAAATGGAGTTTGGCATAATTTCTATTTCTCATAAATGAATATAAAGGGCATGTAATAAGCAAAATATAGAGGAACTGAACTACATTTTTGAAAAGTTCCATTTATAGAAACCTGAGCCTATATTCCTATTTTAAAAGCATATGTGAAAGATTAATAATTTACTATATACTAGGCAGGAAATCTCAAGGGATCTAAATCTTTGAATAGCTGAACCAAAGCCAGGAAGTGACCCTCTTAATCTTCTTGTTTTATATGAAGATGAAAAATATTGATTTATAACCCATTGTTAATTGAATTTTCTGATATTTTCAGCCAAACTATTCCTAAACTAAATGTACCAAATTCAGGATAAGACATATTCTTTTGCTATAGCATATGCTTCTCTAAGACTTATAGCAATTTCTATAGGTATTTAATATGTCTTTCTAAATATGTTAATATTATAGTAAGCTTATTAATTTTTGCCTCAAGTTATAAAGGTTTTGAGTGTTTATCCCTAAGTACACTTTGTCATTAGTTTTTTTTTACTTAGTGGCTATTGACGAAAATGAATATGCATGTGTGTGTATACACGTGTGTGGCATTATGGCAGGAACACATATGTAATATGAGAAGGAAAGAAATTGTAAAGGATCAGAAAGAAGGTTTCAACTTTTTAAGGAAGAGCTTTAGGTGACAACTTTATATTTAAAGGGCATAACAAAATCTGTCAGAAGGTTAGTGTTATTTAAAGCTATGACTATAGTTGTTAAGTTATTCTCCAAACGTTTTCTTTTTAAAAATTGAAGAATTTTATTAAAATTCAAAAAGGTTTGTTTTTTGTTGTTGTTGCTGTTTTTTGTTTTTTGTTTTGGTTTTTTTTTCCTTAGAAAGAGAGAGAGACAGGGAGAGAGAGACTGTGTATGTGTATGGGAAAGGCAGAGGAGGGAGAGAGAGAAAATCTTAAGCAGGCTCCACATTCAGTGGAGAACCCAACATGGGGCTTGATCCCACCAGCCTGGGATCATGACCTGGGCCGAAATCAGGAGTGGGAAGCCCAACTGACTGAGCCACCCAGGCACCCCTCAAAAAGAGTTTTATAATGATTTCTGATATTATAATTATAAAACATGAGAATTCCAACCATTATGCAAAACCTATGGACTCTGGATTTCAAATAATTTCTAATTTGTGGAGCGTCAGAGTCCCTAACCATAGAAGATTGTAACTATCTGAACTGTAATAACGGTGGAAGGATGGTATATCACCTCTTCCATTCTTCGATTTTTCAGTTTCTACCTCAGAAAGAGGAAATGTCTCCCTCTACTTGCGTTATTTATTTATTTTTTTTTTTTTGGAAATCAAATACTGCATTTGTAAGCATCATGAGGAGAGAGAAGTAGTAGTTTTTAGTGAGAAAGAAATATTGGATAAAATTAGCGAACGTGACTACATAAATAACAATAATGACTTACGAAAACAGTATGGTGCTTTTGCTTGCAATTTGCACTTGTAATTCAATTCTCTGCCTAATTGTTCATTTCCAGGTAGATAGAATCTACTAAATAGACTTGGTGAGAAGGTGGGTGGAGAGTGCGTCTTCTAAATAATGAAATGTCCTGTGTCACGTGATGATGTGAAGTTTTGAATGCTTGAGTTATAGCAGTTATGTCTATGCATTTTTCTTTTGAAACTTAAGTAATTAATTTTTTACTGTCTGTTTAATTTTACCCTGGAAATACAGAAAACATAACCCTTTATTATTATATAAAAATGATTATATTTCCCTCAGGTAAATGGCTTTATCTTTTAGAGAATGGCATGTATTTTTTTTACCATATATTTTAATTGTGTGGAATACTTTGTTATTTGCTTGCCCTTTTTAAAATATATGATAGATCACTTATATTTTCACTTTTATTTATTTTAAGTTTTGAAACATTGGGAAAAAAATGGATAGCCTAATAAGATACAGATAATTTGAATAGAACTTTTTTGTTTGGCACTGGTTGATGGTTTTCTTTATTCTCTTTTAACTCTGAGTACTGTTCCACTACATTTTTTAATACTTCAGGACATGGACATGAAGATCCAGGATAATTGTGTTCACATTGTTTCCTCTGCATTGTTTATAAAGTTAACTTGTCAGGGACTTTTATTCATTTTCTTTAAACATTTTTTACACAAAAGAGAGTCTTTGATAGAGCTCCAAATATGAGAGAATCTCCCCGACATTTTTATTTTTTGTTTTCAAAAATGGCTTTATTAAGATATGATTCACACAAAACACAATTCACCCATTTACATTATACAATTCAGTGGATTTTAGTGTATTCACAGAATTATGCAATCACCACATGTATCTAATTTCAGAATATTTGCATCACCTCAAAAAAGAAGCACCAGGCTCATCAGTACTTTCTCACATTCTTCCAATTCTTAGCCTCTGGCAACTGCTAATGTATTTTCTTTTTCTATGAGTTTTCCTATTCTGGACATTTCATATTAATGGAATCATAAAATATGCGGACTTTTGTGACTGGCTTCTTTCAATTAGCATAATGTTTTCAAGATTCATCCATGATATGTCATGTATCAGTACTCAATTCCTTTTTATTACCAAACAGTATTCCCATAAATGGATATATCACATTTTATTTAGCCATTTTGTTTAGTTGATGGACAATTGGTTTCTACTTTTTGACTATTATCAATAATAATTGTGTAGACATTTATGTACAAGTTTTTATATGAACATATTTTTAATTCCTATTTATTTATTTATTTATTTATTTATTTATTTGAGAGAGAGAGCAGCAATGGGGCAGAGAGAGAGAGAGAGAGAGAGAATTCCAAGCAGGCTCCGCATTGTCAGTGCAGAGCCTGACACGAAGCTCCAACTCACAAACCGTGAGATCATGACTTGAGCCAAAACCAAGAACCAGTATGTTGAGGTACTGTCAAATTGTTTTCCAAAGTGACTGCATTATTTTATAAGTTCAAAACTAATATATGAGAGCTTCAAATTCTCCACATTGTTGCCAACACTTGTTATTTATTTTTTAGAGGCTAGCTGTCCTAGCGAGCATGAAGTAATATTTCACTGTGGTTTTGATTTTTACTGCTCTAGTGTCTAATGATGCTAAGCACCATTCCATGTGTTTATTGACATTTACATATCTTCATTGGATAAATGTCTATTTGAATTATTTCTCATTTTTATTTATCTATTTTTTTGTCTTTTTATTGTTGAGTTGTAGGAGTCCTTTATATACTCTGGAACAATGCCCCAATCAGATATATGATTTGCAAAAATTTTCTTCCATTTTTTGTTTTTTTTTCTCCTTTTTGATAATGTTCTTTCAAGCACAAAAGTTTTACATTCTAATTAATTACTTTTAATTACAATTTATATGTTTTCTTTTGTTGCTTTTAATTCTGTTATCATATCTAATAAAATATGGTCAAATTCAAGATCTTGAAAATTTACTCCTAAGTTTTCTTGTAAGAGTAACTCGTACATTTATATAATTGATCCATTTTGAATATTTTTTGCATATGGTCTGAGGTAGACGTCTAATTTAATAATTTTACCTGGATATCTTCTTTGTACAACTCTTACAATTTCTTTATAAAATTTATTCCTAATTATTTTATTCTTTCAATGTTATTCTAACAGAGTTGCTTTTAAAAATTTTTTTCAGTGTATAGAAATACAATTGATTTGTCTATTGATGGTATACATTTTAAGAGCTACATCACATTTATACTCTAATTAAACATAAATTGTTTATATCATCCCCACTTTTAATACCAAGTACTCATGTGCACAAACTACAGCCTTGTGGTAAATAACTTACTTTACGCTTGTGAAGTTTGGATTTTTTTTTTTACTGCGTATTTCCAGGTTTCTTTCTTTTAACTTTTGAACCACTAAGGAAAATTTCAACAAGCTGTGAGTGACTCAGCCCCTCTCCTCCCAACAAGGTGGCTCAGGTAAAATAATCATGTACATCTGACCTTTAAAATGTAATACTCCAGTGATTGCCAAAAGGCCAGTTCAATGTTTTACTGCGCTGCTGCACTTTCACAAGTCATACTCAGGAGTTGACATTTATAAAACTGCTGGTGCACTCTGGAGACAGCCTGATAGCTGAGGTGTTCTAGGAATCTATCTCTATCATGATAATGGATATGTAAGTGTGTTAGAGAGTAACACTTTTGAAATCTTCTGAAAGAAAGAGACATTTTATCATTAAGTTAAGAATAAACACAATGTCTTAAAACTGTATTTGATGTAAATATACATGATATTCAACTTACTCAAAATAACTAAGTAAATCAGCAAGAAAAATCTTGTACAAAAAATATCAAAGGAAAATGTCAAATACATTTTTAATAAGCCGCTTCTGTCATTGTTTTTTTTTCACTTTACTTATATAATATCACTTATATAATGTTTATTTGGCAATAATTTTTCTCAAAGAAGGCAATTGGGAGATATTCCGTATGCAGCTGAAACAAACAAAAACCTTACTAAAATGGTATCTGTGGACCTCACTGAGACTAATTATTTCTAATATGTTCCTATATTTTAATAAATTCAAATGAGAAAATAAGTGACTATCTTATAAAATATAATAAATGCTTTTGGCTATAATATCTAACCTAGAACATTTTCAGTCATGAAATACATGTGCTGTGCAAAGGTTCAACCATCCTTGTGAAGGATTAGAAGATTGCAGTTAAGATTTAACTTTAGGGTATACATTTTATCTATTCTTTATATCTATAATTTAATGTGTTCTTTAAAAATTATAATATCTGTGTCCAATTATTTACATTAAGCAGCACTATATTTCTCATGTTTAAACTTTGATACACTTACAAGTAATAGAAGCCATATTTTAATTTAGAAAATTGTTCCTGAAATCAACTAGGTATTTATATAATATTTATAATTACATTTATTACTTTATTTAATACGTATTCAGAAAACATTCAAGATCACATTTCATCAAATTTAAAAATTAGTGAAATTTGTTGATATTGCCATAAAAAATGTTTGCGAAATTTTGATTTTGTTTAGTCTTTCTATACAACTTAACCAATGACGTATTTTGAATAGACACCCACATCAACACACTTACAGATAAATACATCTAAAAATAACTTCAAATTGTATTATAGACCTAAATGTAAGAGCAAAAACTTTTGGGAGGAAAATATGGGAAAATTTGCATGGTGTTAGTTTACTTAGAGCATGAGCCATAAAATATACAATTGATAAAATGGACTTTATTGAAATTAAAACTTTTAAGAAAATGAAATTTAAACACAGACTGAGAGGAAATATTTGTAAATGAACTGCCTTATAAGGGACTTGTGTATAGAATATATAAAGAACAGGGGAAGTAAGAGAGAAGATGGCGGCGTAGGAGGACTCTGGGCTCACCGCGCGTCCTGCTGATCACTTAGATTCCACCTACACCTGCCTAAATAACCCAGAAAACCACCAGAGGAATAGCAGAACGGAGTCGCCGGAGCCAAGCGCAGACGAGAGGCCCAC
>NW_024412396.1:21057599-21081871 GCF_014898765.1 Herpailurus yagouaroundi | reverse complement strand
TTCCTTTAGGTGTGCTGTTAGATTTTGTATTTGGGATTTTTCTTGTTTCTTGAGATAGGCCTGGATTGCAATGTATTTTCCTCTCAGGACTGCCTTCGCTGCGTCCCAAAGCGTTTGGATTGTTGTATTTTCATTTTCGTTTGCTTCCATATATTTTTTAATTTCTTCGCTAATTGCCTGGTTGACCCACTCATTCTTTAGTAGGGTGTTCTTTAACCTTCATGCTTTTGGAGGTTTTCTAGTTTTTCTCCTGTGGTTGATTTCAAGCTTCATAGCATTGTGGTCTGAAAGTATGCATGGTATAATTTCAATTCTTGTAAACTTATGAAGGGCTGCTTTGTGACCCAGTATATGATTCATCTTGGAGAATGTTCCATGTGCACTCGAGAAGAAAGTATATTCTGTTGCTTTGGGATGCAGAGTTCTAAATAGATCTGTCAAGTCCATCTGATCCAATGTCTCATTCAGGGCCCTTGTTTCTTTATTGACCATGTGTCTAGATGATCTATCCATTTCTGTAAGTGGGGTGTTAAAGTCCCCTGCAATGACCACATTCTTATCAATAAGGTTGCTTATGTTTATGAGTAATTGTTTTATATATTTGGGGGCTCCCATATTTGGCACATAGACATTTATAATTGTTAGCTCTTCCTGATGGATAGACCCTGTCACTGTTATATAATGTCCTTCTTCATCTCTTGTTACAGCCTTTAATTTAAAGTCTAGTTTTTCTGATATAAGTATGACTACTCCAGCTTTCTTTTGGTCTCCATCCCCTCACTCTCAATCTGAAGGTGTCCTCAGGTCTAAAATGAGTCTCTTGTAGACAGCAAATAGATGGGTCTTGTTTTCTTATCCAATCTGAGACTCTATGTCTTTTGGTTGGCGCATTTAGTCCATTTACTTTCAGTGTTTATAGAAAGATAGGGGTTTAGAGTCATTGTGATGTCTGTATGTTTTATGCTTGTAGTGATATCTCTGGTACTTTGTCTCACAGGATCCCCTTTAGGATCTCTTGTAGGGCTGGTTTAGTGGTGACAAATTCCTTCAGTTTTTGTTTGTTTGGGAAGACCTTTATCTCTCCTTCTATTCTAAATGACAGACTTGTTGGATAAAGGATTCTCCGCTGAATATTTTTTCTGTCTAGCACACTGAAAATCTCGTGCCAATTCTTTCTGGCCTGCCCAGTTTCAAAAGAGAGATCAGTCACGAGTCTTATAGGTCTCCCTTTATATGTGAGGGCACGTTTACCCCTTGCTGCTTTCAGAATTTTCTCTTTATCCTTGTATTTTGCCAGTTTCACTATGATATGTCGTGCAGAAGATCGATTCAAGTTACGTCTGAAGGGAGTTCTCTGTGCCTCTTGGATTTCAATGCCTTTTTCCTTCGCCAGATCCGGGAAGTTCTCAGCTATTATTTCTTCAAGTACCCCATCAGCACCTTTCCCTCTCTCTTCCTCCTCTGGGACACCAATGATGCGTATATTATTTCTTTTTAGTGTATCACTTAGTTCTCTAATTTTCCCCTCATACTCCTGGATTTTTTTATCTCTCTTTTTCTCAGCTTCCTCTTTTTCCATAAATTTATTTTCTAGTTCACCTATTCTCTCCTCTGCCTCTTCAATCCGAGCCATCGTGGTTTCCATTTTATTTTGCATTTCGTTTAAAGCGTTTTTCAGCTCCTCGTGACTGTTCCTTAGTCCCTTGATCTCTGTAGCAAGAGATTCTCTGCTGTCCTCTATACTGTTTTCAAGCCCAGCGATTAATTTTATGACTATTATTATAAATTCACTTTCTGTTATATCATTTAAATCCGTTTTGATCAGTTTATTAGCTGTTGTTATTTCCTGGAGATTCTTATGAGGGGAATTCTTCCGTTTGGTGGTTTTGGATAGTCCCTGGAATGGTCGGACCTGCAGGGCACTTCCCCTGTGCTGTGGTGTATAACTGGAGTTGGTGGGCGGGGCCGCAGTCAGACCTGATGTCTGCCCCCAGCCTACCGCTGTGTCCACAGTCAGACTGGTGTGTGCCTTCTCTTCCCCTCTCCTAGGGGCGGGATTCACTGTGGGGTGGCGTGGCACATCTGGGCTACTTGCACACTGCCAGGCTTGTGGTGCTGGGGATCTGGCATATTAGCTGGGATGGGTAGGCAAGGTGCGGGGGGGGCAGGAGGGGCAGGCTTAGCTATCTTCTCCTTAGGTGATCCATTTCAGGAGGGGCCCTGTGGCAGGGGGAGGGAGTCATACCCGCTGCCGGAGGTTTGGCTCCACAGAAGCACAGAGTTGGGTGTTTGGGCAGAGCAAGCAAGTTCCCTGGCAGGAACCGGTTCCCTTTGGGATTTTGGCTGGGGGATGGGTGAGGGAGATGGCGCTGGGGAGCGCCTTTGTTCCCCACCAAACTGAGCTCTGTTCTCCTGGGGCTCAGCAACTCTCTCTCCCATTGTCCTCTAGCCTTCCCACTTTCCGAGCAGAGCTGTTAACTTATGACCTCCCAAATGGTAAATCCCACTTGCTGTGGGAACATACTCTGTCCGGCCCCTCCGCTTTTGCAAGCCAGACTTGGGAGCTTTGCTTGGCCAGGAGGCCGCCCCTCCGCCCCTGCTCCCTCCCGCCAGCCCGTGGAGCACTCACCGCCTCTCCACCCTTCCTACCCTCTTCCTGGGCCTCTCATCTGAGCTTGGCTCTGGAGACTCCATCTGCTAATCCTCTGGTGGTTTTCTGGGTTATTTAGGCAAGTGTAGGTGGACTCTAAGTGATCAGCAAGAAGTGGGGTGAGCCCAGCGTCCTCCTATGCCGCCATCTTCTGGTCTATTCCTCTCTGCTTTCACTGGTTTTAACCAAGTATTTAATATATTGTATTTCTCTTTCTTTTTTATACATACCATTTATATCCCTTTTAAACAAATATTCAGTGGTTGCTCTAGTGTTTACAATGTATATTTAAAAATAATCTAACTGGGAATAATACTATACTGTCACATATACTGCTATTTACTGCTACACATGTAGTGCAGTATCTTATAATAGTATCTTATAATAGTATCTTATATAGTGCAGATATCTTATAATAGAATACTCTTATCTCTCTCTCCCATCCTTTGTTGCATTCCTTTTATCACCCAAAGCATGTGTAGTATTATTATTTTAACAAATAATTATCTTTTAGAAAGTAATAAAACTGGGGTACATAAATCTGTAGTAAGATTATAAACTAATTTATAAATTTAATGGTTAACATGTCTAATGTTATTTTACCTTCAGGTGGAAGAAACTTCAAATTACTCCTCTAGTGTGCTTTGTGTTGTCTCCTTTCTAGACTTTGGGACTTTCCCATGTGTTGCATTTGGAGATAATCTGTATCTTTCAACTTTTTCAGCTGAAATCCATTACAATTATATTGGAGCCCTGTTGGAGTGGTGGTAAGGTGTTAGATTGTATGAGCATTTTGTAGACTACAGTTTTAGTATCTATTTTTTAATAGCTTTGTGTCATAGGTATTTCTGTCCTTTCTCCATTGGTTTAGCTATTTTCTCCTCTTAATCCACTCCTTTTGATAACTACAGCATTCCCAAACTATTTCTTCAAACTCCTATTGCCTGATGAGAATGTTGTTGTTGTTGTTGTTCTTTTTTTTTTTTTTTTCGTCAGGAAAATTAGAGACGCTAGAGCAAAGAGAAGAAACATTAATTTGAAAAGTTATGGTAGCATGATTTACAATAGCCAAGATATGGAAGCAAACTAAGTATCCATCAATAAATGAATGCATAAAAGACACACACACACACACACACACACACACACACACACATACACACACACAAAAACTGAGTATCACTCAACCATAAAAGAATCGCATCTTGCTATTTGCAACAACATGGAGTGACCTAGAGGGTATTATACTAAGTGACAAATATTACATGATTTCTCTTAAATGTAGAAATCCTGAAAGTTGACTCCTGAAGATTTGTGAGCTTACTTCTGGCTCTAACCTTCTATGCCTTGCAAAAGGTCAAAAATATTTTCAACAAAGAATTTATGCCAGAAGAGCTCTAGGACAAGTTCATTCTCAGCATCTCCACATATGTCTACCATCTTTCCCAGGAGAAAGTCTTCTAGGTGAGCTGATGCTTCCTGTATATTCTGAGAGAGAATGGTCAAACCTCCTTTTTTTGTGTCTCCTCTGGCATTGGTGCCATGATGGCCCTGGAAACACACCATCAGACATTTGTGGAAAGGGTGGCACATGGACTGAACCATGTCCAAGTGAAGCTTGAGCTGTAACAAATCTTCACAGAGGACTTCTGTTTTCTAAGCTCTGCATACAGCTTGGTTGACCAGCTGCTTCATGCACTTGAACTTCTTCAATGAAGCAATGAAGACTTGGCCTTAGGAGCTTGAACCCAGAAGGCAGGGCAGCAGTAATAGCAGAAAGCAACAGCAGTGTCTCGGCAGGCTGACCGGTGGTCATATAATTTGTCAATTCCAGTGACACAGACCTACTTCCTTTTTTATGTTTCTGTTTCTGCTATCTTACTGTAAGTTGCTCTCTGGTAAAATCTCCAAGTAGAACTTGGTTAAATCATTATGTCAGTGGCATGGAATTCATGGAGCATAGTCTTCCTATCAGGTGAAATGTGGAAGTATGGAAACATATGGAATGTATATGATATTACTTTATTTTGAAATTTATTACATAATATTCATATAAAATATGTAATTTTCATACAGTTGGAATCTTTGCATGAGAAATTCTTCTTTTTAGGATCTATCATTTTTTTCTTGCAAGAAATAATTGTTAAGTCAATTTGTTGTCATTTCTGAAAGAAAATTTCAATTTTAACTTGGTTATCAGAAAGTGTGACCTTGAAAGTGATTTGTCTCTTTAACAAAGAAAACGAAATATGTGCTACCAAAGTACAAGTTACTTTTTCTTCATTTGAAGTCTCTTCTGGAAACATTCCATACACTGTCTTCATATATATATATATATGTATACATATATATATATATATATATATGAAAGTAAAACACCAATATTAATTTGAAAATTAAGGAATTTGTGGTTGATATGAAACTAATTTCTATTTACTCTATTCAATATTAATCAAGTTATTTTCAATTAAGACTGTATCTAGTTGCAATTACTACTGTATGTAGTTGCAACCAATGCTATTATTTCATGCATAAAACAAGGAGAACTAGAGAGTATTAGTTTCAGCCCTTATGTGATACAGGTTTTGAATGGTTACTGTGCAGTGGAGTAGTAAATATGCTTTAGACAAGTTGAATTTGTGTAGAAGGCAATTATATGGATACAAATTTAAGAAAAGATTTAGAGTTTGCTTATATGTGGAAGTTCAGCATTGCTGAGAAATCAAGATTACTGGAGATAATTTATTAGAATACTTCAAGAATGAGAAATGGACAGTTAAATTAACAAAGTCTGCATAAAAAATAATAAATTACTAATCCACACACCACGCTAAACCAACACTGCAAGAAATATTGAAGAGGACTCTTTGAGTGGGAGAGAGAGATCAAAAGTGACAAAGACTAGAAAGGAACAGAGAAAGTCTCCGGAAACAATGACTTAACAAGTAATATAACAGCACTAAATTAATATCAATTAATAATCACTCTGAATGTAAATGCACTAGATACACTGATCAAAATACATATGGTGTGAGAATGGGTTAAAAAATAAAAACACAAGATTCATCTATATGCTGCCTAAAGGAGACCCATCTTAGACATAAAATACCTGCATATTGAAAATGAGGTGATGGGGAACCACTTATCATGCTAATAGACATCCAAAGAAAGCCAGAGTAACTATACTTATATCAGACAAATTAGATTTTAAAGCAAACTGTAACAAGAGATGAAAGGCACTATATCATAATAGAGGGTCTATCCATCAAGAAGATCTAATAAATATAAATATTTATGACCCCAGGGTGAAAGACCCAAATATATACAACAGTTAATAACAAGCATAGAGAAACACATTGATAATAACACAACAATAGTAGGGAACTTTAACACCTCATGGCAAGGACACAATAGCTTTGAGTCACTGACTGGACCAGATGGACTTAACAGATATATTCAGAACATTTCATCCTAAAGCAGCAGAATACACTTTCTTTTCAAGTGTACATGTGACATTCTCCAGAATAGATCACATACTGGGTCACAAATTAGGCCACAACAAGTACAAAAAGATTGAGATCATACCATGCTTATTTTCTAATCACAACACTATGAAACTTGAAGTCAACCACAAGAAAAAAATTAAAAATACCACCAATACATGGATGTTAAAGAACATCTTACTGAAGAATGAGTGGGTCAACCAGAATTTTAAAGAAGAAATAAAAAAAATACATGGAATTAAATGATAATGAAAACACAAAGATCCAAAACCTTTGGGATGAAGTAAAAGTGATCATTAAAGGGAAGTATATATCAATACAAGTCAACCTTAAGAAACAGGAAAAGTCTCAATGCACAATATAACCTTACACCTAAAGGAACAAGAAAAAGAACAGCAAATGAAGCCTAAAGCCAACAGAAGAAGAAAAATAATAAGGATTAGAGGAGGAATAAATCATACAGAAACAAAAACACAGTAGAACAGATCAATGAAACCAGGAGCTGCTTCTTTGAAAGATTAACAAAATTTATAAACCCCTAGCCAAACTTATCAAAAAGAAAAGAGAAAGGACCCAGATAAATAAAATCAAGAATGAGAGAGGAGAGATCACAACCAACACCACAGAAATACTAACAATTAAAAGAGAATATTATGAGCAATTATATACCAACAAAGTGGGAAATTTGGAAGAAATGGATAAATTCCTAGAAACACATAAACTACCAAAACTGAAACAGGAAGAAACAGAAAATTTGAAAAGACTGATAACCAGCAAAGATATTGAATCAGTAATCAGCAGTCTCCCAATAAACAAAGTTCAGGGTCAGATGGCTTCCTGGAGGAATTCTACCAAACATTAAAAAAAGAGTTGATGAATGGATAAACAAGATGTCGTTTATATATACAATGGAATACAGGCCAATATCCCTTATGAATATGGATGCAAAAATTCTCAACAAAATATTAGCACATCGAATCCAACAATACAGTAAAAGAATAATTCACCATGATCAAGTGGGATTAATTCTTGGGCTGTAAGAGTGGCTCAATATTCTCAAATCAATCAATGTGATACATCACATTAATAAAAGAAAGGATAAGAACCATATGATAGTCTCAATAGATGCAGCAAAAGCATTTGACAAAGTACAGCATTTATTCTTGATAAAAACTTAACAAAGTAGGGAAAGAATAAACATATCTCAACATCATAAAGGTCACATACAAAAGACCCACAACTAATATAATTCTCAATCCTCTCAAAAACTGACAGCTTTTCCTCTGTAGTCAGGAGCAAGACAGGGATATCCACTCTTACCACTGTTTTTTAACATAATGTTGGAAGCTCTACCCTTAGCAAACAGACCAAAGAAATAAAAGGAATCCAAATTGGCAAGTAGAAGTCAAATTCACTACTTACAGATAACATGGTGCTCTATGTAGAAAACCCAAAGATCCACTAAAAAATTGCTAGAACTGATAAATGAATTCTGCAAAGTTGCAGGATATAAAATCAACGTACAGAAATTGGTTGTATTTCTATACACCAATAATTAGCCAGGAGAAAGAGAAATCAAGGAATTGATCCCATTTACAGTTGCACCAAAAACCATGAGATACTTAGAAATAAACCTAACCAAAGTGCTAAAAGATCTGTACTTTGAAAGCTACAGAATAATTAAGAAAGAAATTGATGATGTCACAAAGTAATTATAAAACATCCCATGCACATGCATTGGGAGAAACAATATTGCTAAAATTTCTATACCACCCAAAGCAATCTACACATTCAATGCAATCCCTAACAAAATATCACCAACATTTTTCACAGAGCTAGAATAAACAATCCTAAAATGTGTATGGAACCACAAAAGACCTAGAATAGCCAAAGCAATTTTGAAAGAGAAAAGTTGGAGGCATCAAAATTCTGGACTTCGAGTTGTATTACAAAGCTGCAGTGATCAAGACAGAATAGTACTGGCACAAAAACAGACATATATATTAATGGAACAGAATAGAAAATCCAGAAATAGACCCACAACTACAGGTCAATTACTCTTCAACAAAGCAGGAAAGAATATCCAGTGGGAAAAAGAATGTCTCTTCAACCAAAGGTGTTGGGAAAACTAGACAGCAAATGCAAAATAATGAAACTTTATTACATTCCTTTATGTATGTATGTGTGTATGTATGTATGTATGTGTGTGTGTATTTATTTATTTATTTATTTATTTATTTATTTATTTATTTATTTATAGAATGCATGTACATGAGCAGGGAAGCAGCAGTGAGAGAGGGATAGAAATAGAGAATCTCAAGCAGGTTCCCCACTGTCAGCCAGAGCCCAATGAGGGGCTTGAAAATATGAACCATGAAATCATGACCTAAACTGAAATCCAGACCGACTGAGCCACCCAAGTACCCAGAACCTGGACCATTTTCTTACAGCATACACAAAAATAAATTCAAAATTGATGAAAGACCTAAATATGAGACAGGAAAAAACATCAAAACCCTAGAGAACACAGACAGCAACTTCTTTGTCGTCAGCCACAGCAACTTCTTACCTGAAAAATCTCTGGAGGCAAGAGAAATAAAAGCAAACATGAACTATTGGAACTTGATCAAGATAAAAAACTTCTGCACAGCAAAGTAAACAATCAACAAATATAAAATGCCACCTATGGAATGGGAAAAGTTGTTTGCAAATGACCTATCTGATAAAGGGTTAGTATCCAAAAATCTATAAAGAACTTATCAAACTCAACTCTCAAAAAGTAAATAATCCAGTTAACAAAAGGGCAGAAAACATGAACAGACATTTTTCCAAAGAAAACATCCAGATGTCTAATAGACACATGAAAAGATGCACATCACTCATCATCAGGGAAATACAAATCAAAACTACAATGAGATATTACCTCACACCTGTCAGAACGGCTAAAATCAACAACATAGGAAACAAGAGTTGGCGAGGATGTGGAGAAAGGGAAACCCTCTTACGGTTTTGGTGGGAATGCAAACTAGTGCAGACACTGTCGAAAACAGTGTGGAGGTTCCTCAAAAAGTAAAAAATAGAACTACTTTTGATCTAGCAATTGCACTTCTTAGTATTTACCCAAAGGATACAAAAATATGGATTAAGAGGACACATGCACTCTGATGTTTATACAAGCATTATCAACAACAGCCAAATTATGGAAAGAGCCCAAATGTCCATCAGCTGATGAATAGAGATAGAAGACATGGTATATCTATATATATACACACACATACACACACATATGGTGGAATATTACTGAGCCATCAAAAGAATGAAATCTTGCCATTTGCAATGATGTGGATGGAGCTAGAGTGTATAATGTTAAGCAAAATAAGTCAGTCAAAGTCAAATATTATATGCTTTAAGTCATAACGTGAAATTTAAGAAATAAAATAGCTGAACATGGAGTAAAAAAGAGTCAGTTAAACTATAACACAGACTCTTAACTATAGAGGGCAAACTGATGGTTATCAGAGGGGAGGTGGGTGGGGCAGTATGAGTTATATGGGTAATGGGCATTAAGAAGGGCACTTGTGATAAGCACTGGGTGTTGTAAGTGCCAAATCACAAAATTCTGCTACTGAAACTAATATTATACATTAATATATGTTAACTATAATTTAAATAACAAAAAAGAAAAAACCTAATTCACAACCAAAGAAATGGGGCATTCTGGAAAACATTTTCTAGGCAGCTTTTTTACTGGTTTTCTCATGAATCATGCTAATTGGTGATTCCCATACCACATAAGAGTAACAGATTTTTATTGAAAAATAACTCAATAATTCCATTATTTGTCACTTTTTATCTACGAATCTGACACAATTTCATAGAGTATTTTCTTTTGATTAAATATCATTCCTGAACAAATTTGGCATCAATTTTTATATAGTCAAATCAGCTCAAAAATTTAATGTCATTCTTTTTTCAAATCACAGACAACTTTGATGGATTTTATCACAGATAAAATGAACAACTGCATCCTTACATCAATTCTTCAGAAGAAAAAGTCCATTATAGTTGTGTAAATAATGATTTGTGTTTGTCAAAAAACATGAATCAGTTGGTGTTCTATGAAGAAAATAGTCATCCTCAATAAAGAGAAGCTGTTTTTTTTTTTTTTTGAGGACAAAGTGCAAATACTGGATTTTTAATTCAATCAAATCTCTAATAGAACACACATGAGAAAAAAATCAGGGCATCAGGGGATAGTCAACTATGCTTAACTTCCATAAAATCAAACAGAATCATGTATTTGTGTCTCATCACGTTGATTTCACTCAATGCTTCAATTCAGCTTTACTTTATAATATGAGCTCATCTTAGGTTACTATTTTCTCTGTTAGATGTTACTAGGTTTCCCAGTACTTTTCAAGGTTTTCTAAAAAAAAAAAAAAAAAAAAAAAAAAAAACAAAAAAAAACATAAATAAATCTTGGTTTGTGTTTTATCTTTAGAATTCACTGAACTACTTAATTGTCTGGCTCTTAGTTACCAAGTTTCACTTTGAGTGAAAGTGGATCTCTTCCAGCAAAAGTGCTTGCACAGTGTGCACAAATCTTTCTCAACTTATTTTACCTTTGCTTCCTTGTTCTTCCACTTTAAATCATTTCAACCTAAGATATTGTGTGTAATAAATCATCAGCTTGGAGGAAGCAGAGAACAAATGAAAATATAGAATAAAAATACTAGATTGATAGGGCTGGCAGTTTACATAACTGTGGAGAAAAATTGTAGGAACTGCTTAAGCATTTTTCATTGAAGACTCAAGGTTTATGCTGATTTTTTTTCTTTTTTTTAATGCTGATTTTTTTTAATGTGAGTTGTTTTTACCTTAAGACATCTTGTATGGAAGGTAGCTTGGAACTTGCTGCTAGTTTTCCAGTAGGGCAATGTATTTTATTTTAAGTAGTTATTTATTCCTTCTATTATGTCCAATAATTCTCTTTTCATTAGTCTACCATTGGCATTCAACCGAACTATGTATTTAGTGTTTTCATAATCATTTTTTGCCATCACCATCAGCTTCATGATGACGACGAGTATGATCTTCATCATCTGAAACATGACCACGAGAAAAATTAATTTTTAAAAATTAAATGTTGCTATGTGCCATTGGTGAATTGAGAATATAAAGTGTCAACCAATGAAAGACAAAATTGCAAGCTGCAAAATAATATATGGATGTTCATTTCGGGTCTTAGGGATTGCAATCTGGGAGACATAGATGTGACAGAATTGGAAAGCTTGCTAGAAAAACAAAGGACATTAGAGTTTATAAAGAGGAAAGAGGGGATTTACATGATTTGCTTTGGATAAAGGTAATTGGTGATGCCATAGCTACTGTCACACTAATCTATATGTGATTGGTTGCTAGGGCTAGTGTTAGGCAGAAAGTCCATTTATGTCCATTTTAATATATAGCAGATGCTTTGGCTTTTAGCTGAGGTCAGCATAAATTCTGAGTATCTGAAGCAGAAAATGTGCATAAGCCTCACCTCCTCAGTGTCCTCCTGGCTCCATTTTAAATAGCTCTTTTAGCAATAGTTACTCCATTTTATTCTCTCCATTGTCAAAATCTATTCTTTTTGTATTATATGACACAACAACTCTAGGAATTATATTTTGTGAAGAAAATGTGACTGAGCAATTATGCAAAGAATGTACGTAGCATCTGATTCTACAATATTTAATTCTATACAGATCCTGTTTGAGGAGATGATAGAAACCAATTTTATGGCAGTGTGTCTGTTTTCTGTATTGGATGTACAGACATACTCTTAAGAGAAGATTCAGTGTTCCATGGTAGTTATCCTTTCTTTTACCATCTATATTATTATCATCTACTCACATTTTTACTTCATCCCTTATGCTCTTGTTTAGCCAAAATGTTTGAATATTTATTTGGCTTTAGAAATATAATCTTCAAAAATAATTATAAATGGGTTTAAGGTAAACAAGAAATAGAAGGAAAGTTTCTCATCCTATAACTGTTATTTATGTAAATTCTAGAGTTAACAACACTTTATGCTCTCTTTTGGTGAAACATGAATGCTTTTCCCATAAGGTTGAGAATAAGGTAAGAATTTTTACTTTTACCTTTTTTATTCAATATTATGTTCAAAATTCTAGCAAGTTCAACAATAGAAAAAAAGAAATATAATGTGTAAAGTTTAGAAAGGAAGAAATAAAGCTGTTTTATTCACAGTAGATACAATATTTTACATATGAAAGCCTAAAACTATACAAAAATACCAAAAGATTTAATTTGGTAAGTTCATCTGTTATATCACTATCTAAAATTCAATTGTATTTCTTATAATATCAACACACAACCCTAAAGTAAAACTAATATGAAAATATAATTCAAAAAAACACTGAAGAATATAAAACATCTGTGGATATATGTAACAAAATAATTATAAGACCTCTACTTAATATCTATAAAACTTTGGACATAGAAGTAAAAGATAATTTATGCTATATTTATAGAATGAGATTTATATAATGTTATGGTTTCAAAGACTAAATATTGTTATTATATCTATTATCCCAGAAATTATTATTACAATTAATACAAATCATAAGAAATTTCTGTAAAAATTGACAAAATGATTCTTAAAATTCTTAAAATGTAGAAATTCCAAAGATAAAAAATAGCTCAAATAATTTTAATGAAATATTTTAAACATTTTGAGAAATCACATCACTTTATTTCATAATCAAGACATATTACGGTATTTATGTAAAGATATATTAGTAGATAAATTAAGCCAAATAAAGTGCCAGAAATAGACATACATTTATATGGCCAATGGATTTTTTTAATGCACCAAATTTATTTAAAGGAGAAAGGGAGTCTTTTCAACAGATTGTGTGGTACAATGGGCTCTTCACATACAAAATAAAGAAATCACTATTTTACCCCACATACAATTTGAGATTAATCTTTGTCATTAATCTCAAAGCTAAAACTACACATCTACAAAAACACGTAGTAAAATATCTTTATAAACTGGGCATGGACAAGATTTCCTAGAGAGAACCTAAGAAGTATTAACAACAAAGATCATTATTTTTTAAAAAGTTAAGCAACAAACACAGGTATGAAAATGACCAAGCAAGCCACAGAGTGGGAGAAAATAAATGTTTTAAATATGTTTGGCAAATGACTTATTTCCACAATATATGAAGACTTCCCACAAATCAAAACTAAATAAATGATAAACCTGACAAAATACTTCGATAAGACTTCAGAAAGGAAGTTACATTTTACCAATAAGTTTATATAAAGAAGCAATTAGTGTTATTAATTAGAGGAATGCAAATTGAAATACAGTGCTAGTGGATGAGGAGTTCAGCTCTGGTCAAAAACCCATGTGTAATTTTTCAGGCCTAATCATAGAGGATTAGAAAGGCTTTGCCTGGCAGGCCTCCTGGGGGAAGCCTGCACACCCCACACTAGAACTGGTGTACCTAGCTGATGCTAAGATTGCCTTTAGCCCTTAACAAAGTGTCATCATCGTCGAGGCAGCTGAGCTCCCAGAGGAAGGTCACTCTGCTTGTCTCAAAGACTTGTCAATGGGCTCTAAGTTGTAAGGAAATTTAATTCTTTTTCTTCTGTCTTTGTTCCCACATCGCAGGCACCTACATTCCTATATAAATGAATAGGATCATTAAAAGGATTGTGTTGCTGAAGTTACTTAAAGAAAACTGATTTTACTACTCTTTTCAGGAAAAGATTCATTTGTTCAACAGGTAATAATTAGATACATGTCCTTGCTTTGCACTGTATAATGTTGGATCATAAAGATGAATAAGATCTGTCCTCATGGAGTTTATGGTCTCCTGAAGAAGACAGTGATTAAACATATTTGTCACATGTGTTATGTTTTATAACAAAAAGAGAAAATGGATGTGTTGCAAGAATACTTTTTGAGAAAAATATAAATATTTCCTGAATGAGACTCTATTTTTTAATGAATAATTGAGAGTTCACAGAATAATTTAATTTTTTTCATACTCTTTAGTGTTATGTCATATTCTAATTGTCTTCTATTTTAAAAATGGATCCCAAATGCAGTCCCATTATTATTATAACAACTGTGTTAGTAATTATAGAAAACTTAAAGAGCACTTTATTACATAGTTGATATTGTGTAAGTACTTTATATGGATGAACTCTATTGTTTCTCAAAAGTCATTCTGAGATGGGTTGCTAACGTTGTCCCTGTTGTAGAAGTTATAGTTTCTATCTGTAAGCTACCAGAATATTCATGTTTGAAAAATAAGTGCTGACTATTAATAATACTATTATTAAAGTTGCACATTCTTTTAAAGTTATTTATTTATTTTGAGAGAGACAGAGACAGAGTGAGTGGGGGAGGGGCAGAGAGAGGAGAGAGAATCCCAAGCAGGCTCTGCACTGTCAGCATGAGCGCAGAGTGGATGTGGGACTCAAACCAACCTGTGAGATCATAACCTGAGCTGAAACCGAGCGTGAGCCACACAGGTGTCCCTAAAGTTGTACATTTTTAATAAATTAATGATTTTAGGCAGACATGAAGAAATTTTGAGAAATGATTATTTATTTGACCAATTTTTAAAAGGAGTTTCAGTAATATTACAGGGAATTAGATTACAAAATAACAAACACAAAAACTTCACTTTGGTGAGTATTGTGATTCTTTATTATGATTTTTATTTTGTTAAAGAGAAAAACAGGACTAAGAAACCAAATTTTCAGAGAAATTTCTCTTTTCTGCCCTTGGCTATCAAAATATGGTTCCTTCCCTAAGCACACTTATGACATCTTTAACTTTACTTACTCCACGTAATATGACATACTTAGTTGTTAAATCTGGAAAAAAATTCCTGGACTTAATCTACAGAGCTGCTGCTTCCTTGCAATTCCTTGTCCACTATTTGGAGGCCAGCCCTGATTGGTGCTGACTGTAACTGGATGGGTAAGTACAGTATTGAAACTGCTACATCATCTGACCTAAGATTTAGTATAAATAATGTTGAATTTGTTGATCTCCTTCTGCCATTCCTTTGCACTATTTTCACTTTTTTCAGACTCTGTGTAAAAGAGATGCTATCCATTAAATCTTACTGAGGAACACAACATACACATTATTTTATACAATTATGTCCTTTTGAAATATTTTACTAAAGATTAAATTATTTATAATATTATACTTGTGGTACAGTTTAAGCTAATAAATTATGAAGATTACCTTGGTAATCAATGTGATTACTTTGGTACGCAATGTGCATTGCTCTCATGCTACTTTACATATAAGAATGATGGCATCATTTGATTTTATGACATGAGAAAATGAAGGGTAAATGCAGTACAAAATTTAAAAATTCACCTGCAGACTTTGTGTTTGAATGGATAATATATTAACAGCCAAGTTTTCAAATCTGAATACTTGAATTCAGGCCTGAATATTTAAAAAAAAAAGATGGGTAAATCCCCAATACCCTACAAACTACAACAATTTGAAGCTCTCATGAGTAAGCTAGAGAAATAAATTATTCACTGACTGACTTCCTCAGGAAACCCTTATAAATTAAATCCTGATTGAAGTGTTTTTTTTCCTACTAAAATGGATTAAAAGACAGCTTTTATAAAAAAATTTAATTAGCACTTCTATGTTATGATGCTAGTACATATACTATTTATGAAATCTTCTTTGGGAATACTCTCATCTTAAGGTAGATCAAATTCTCTCTTAATAAGAAGATCTCAATTAAGATTTCTTAGACATTTCTTGTGATGAGGCAAATTAAGGATTTGTTGATATAAGCAAATGATTTATATATTGATTTACTTTGCATGGCACATTGTTGCTTTAGCAGTAGGAGATGGTTATTTAAGGAGCTAAATTGCTCTGCAGGATGTAGATGGAGTCAGGCAATGAATGGCTCCAATCAAGCCACCCACATTCTGGCAGGATGTCTGTGACTATGGCATTATGGATGCCATTACCCAAAATGTACTGCTAATTGTAATCTCTGGGAATCCAGGAGAATTTAAATGACTTTTGACTGGTAAAGACTTAAAGCAGTGTTGAATCTCCATACTTTAACCACATCAAAGCATCTCTCTATTTTCATTAAAAGACGATCACAAGACAGCTGACAATACTATATACATATGCACACATACAAGCATAGACATATCAAACATTGGGATTCAGACATATTTCTTGCTTTATCTGGGAGACTTAAGACTAGGAGCCCTTTTATAGGAAGGCAGGATTTACATCATTTTGAGAGAAGGATCCAGGCATAATAGCTTTAACCCAATGTGAACCTTTAATCGTATTGGAAATAATCATTTGTCATCGAGTATATTGTCTGTCACAGCAGTTGTTTCGAAACTCAGGAACTTTGTGTGTCCATGTATGTTTTAGGACAAGAAAGTACTATAAAAATAATTCATAGAGAACCGGGGCTCATGTTGCCCTACTTTGGGAATCCATAGAGGATAAAGCCCAAGCCAAAGATAAGAAGGGATTCTTCTCATCCTCTCACATGGGTCGTTAATGGAATGTCAGCAGCAGCCCCAAGTGAACTGTGCTGCACGGTAGAGCAGGAGAGGGATCACGCAGAGCTCGGAAAACAGTGGAGACCGGGTGGCCCTGTCAAAACTCGCAGTGTCTGGCAGCACTGAGGTACCCAGTCAAGAGGTGACCCCAGCTTGTTCTTTGCTACAGAGCTAAAACCATACTCAGTAGGAAAAGCTATAATAGCAATTATCAAGCTCCATTCATGAGACACATCCACAAACACTTGTAAAGCATCCTCCACAAAGTCCCAGACATGCTTTTAGCAGCTTCTTGTGGAGCAAGATTCTACCCTTTATAGGTGGGGGCTCAAGCAGGTGAAAATGTCCCACCATTTCTTTTCAGTGAGGTAAGGTCAAAGAAACTTTGATGTATGCATATAAATATTATTTACTTTATTAACAATTAATAGAAATTTAAAAAAAGATAATATGCAAACCTTATTTTTATTTCTCATAACTACTACTATGTATGTCTACATATGGCTTTATATATATATAAATTAATATTATTGGGGTGCCTGGGTGGCTCCGTCAGTTAAGCATCCAACGTCAGCTCAGGTCATGATTTCACATTCGTGGGTTCAAGCTCCGTGTACAGCTCTGTGCTGACAGCTCAGAGCTTGGAGCCTGATTCAGATTCTGTGTACCCCTCCTTCTTTGCCCCTTCCCTTCTCGTGCTCTGTCTCTGTCTCTCAGCAGTAAACAAATGTTTAAAAAGTTAAATTATTATTATTATTATTATTATTATTATTATTATTATTATTTTACAGAGGGAGCAGAGCAGGGAAGAAGGGCAGAGGAGAGAGAATCTTAAGCAGGCTCCCTCAGCACAGAGCCCAACGTGGGACTTGCCCCCACAGCCCTGGGATCATGACCTTAGCTGAAATCAAGAGTCAGACACTCAACTGACTAAGCCACCCAAGTGCCCTTAAATATATTATTTTTGAAGAGTCAATAAAATCATGTTCCTGGTTTAGCCCTTATTTATCTTCCTTATTTATCCTTTTTTAGATATGTCCTCCCCTCCAGTTACATGAGGCTACCTGCAGTTATATTAACACAAATGCAGCACAACTCACAACACGCAAGCTTTGAGACAAATCTCTACGTGCATTCAAATATAATCAATTTGAACCATTATATTATCGCCATATGCACTCCTTTCTGGCCAGCACACATCCAGTGATCAAGGTTTACAAGAGGAAGACAATAATCACCAGTTATCACCATTCAATATTACAATGACTTCATTAAATATTCTTTTTATATTTTTAAAAATAGTTCACATGATGTGAATTAAATGAGAGAGATAAATGTGAGATAAATGAAATAGTGTACATAGGGTGGTTTTAACAATGACCAGGATATATCAAGTGCTTGGTGAATGTTAGTCTTGCCCCTTACGCTCCTGAAACTTCTGTGAATTCGTTTTCTGGCTATTTGCATTGCAGTCAACCAAAATTCACATATATATTTCAAACCTATTGCACATTCTGAAACTCATTTTGCCAGTTAGAACTTTTATATAAAGAACTTTAGGTTAAAAGTTCAATAGTTCAGCATCACACTTGCCTTATTCAATTCCCAATTTTGTCTTCCATCTTATTGGCAGTAAGTGAGCATTTATTTCTTTTGATTCCTGTGCCTCATCCTACAATTGAGGTTTGAGGTTTCTGCTTCCCCTTGCATGTTTTTGCTTATTGTGATGATCATCTCTTGACCTACTCATTGACAATGCCTATATATAAACTTTCACAAATTCCTGTAGCAATCCAAATAAATTTAGTAATATATTTTCAACTCTGAAACAGAAGAGAAAATAGATACACAGAAAGGATAAGTAACTTGTTTGAGGTCACCAGACTCTATGTAGCAACATGAGATTGTTAGCCTTGGCTCTCTGGCTTCAGTGACCTTACTCTTAAGCACTATGTTATGCTGCTTTTTTTTTTAAATAGAGTTTTATTTTATATATATATATATATATATATATATATATACTTTATTGTCAAGTTAGCTAACATACAGTGTATACAGTGTGCTCTTTGTTTTGGGGATTGATTCCTGTGATTCATCACTTACATACAACACCCAGTGCTCATCCCAACAAGTGCCCTCCTTAATACCCATCACTCATTTCCCCTCTGCCCAGCCCCTCCCCCCATCAACCCTCAGCTTGTTCTCTGTATTTAAGGGTCTTTGACGGTTTGCATCCCACTCTGGTTGAAACTATTTTTTCCCTTCCCTTTCCCCATAGTCTTCTGTTAAGTTTCTCAAATTGCTTTTTATAAAATACTGAGCAGAGCCCAAGCACTTACCTGCTAAATTAATGTAATTATACTTTTCCCATTCCATGTTTATTAGTCAAGTTTCTTTGATACTATCCACAGTCTTTCTAGGATTGCTAATCTGCATTTAACCTCCCTGTTGCTTGATTACTTTATCTAATTTGACTTCCAGTCTTCATTTGATGTCACACCCCTCACCACTGCTTTGGATTTTGGATTATCATCTCTTCCCAAATTTTTATTTCCTAGTCATCATCTGTCTAGCCATTGGAGATTTGCCTCCAGCTCATTTCTAATATATATATATATATATATATATATATATATATATATATATATATATATATCTGAAAGTAGTTACATCTTCCCATGTCATCCATAACACTGGGTTTTCTGTTAGTGGAAAAGTTTTCTCTTCACCTATCCAAAGCTGTTATTTCACCTGTACTTAGGATCACAACACTCTTGCTTTCTTAGGACCCAATTATTGGGATTGCTGTCAGTAGATAGCCTTCAGCTGCTTACTACTGCTAGTGATTCAGTTCTAGACATCCACCTTACCTAAAAATATAGCCCTTCCCAGACACAGCTCACACCTGATGACTGATCTGTGCAGGTTGGCCTGGCCACTTTAGCTTAATTTGGGATCGTTGTGAAAAACCATTATAGATACAAGTTTCTTGTGGAGTTGCTCTAGGCTGTTGGGTCTGTATCACAGCTGTCTCCTTCTGTCCGCTTCAACTTCTTTCCACCAATGTCTATCCCATGGCTTCTCCTTAATAACCATTTTGCCTTCTAAGTTTTGTTTTAGAGGCTGTTTAATGTGGAAACTCATCCCACGCAATTCATTCATCATCTTATGTGTTTCCTGGACTTTGAAATCTCCTTTATAGATTTCTTCTATTAGTGCTTATATATATATCCAAGTTAATTTTATACTCCAGTAACAGCAATGATAAAAATAATAATTTATCTCCTAATTTTGGCCAGATATAGTGAAATGCTTGAGTGGCTGTCCACATTATATACCTGCATTATTTATTTTATTCTCATTGCTCCTTAATCACTGCCATATGTTTGGAAACATGTCATTCCACGAAAATGGAATCTTGTCAAGATTCACAATACTGCCTTACTTCTAAATCGTACACACAATTTTCCATTCATACTGTATTTGAATTGGTCTTTTAAGTGAAAAATTTCTCCCTCAAAAACACTCTTACTTTTTAGCTTCAGGAATGTCATGCAGTTTGATATCCATCCTAATTCTTGAGCTATTACTTATCTTTTTATAGGTTTTCCTTTATTGCTTCTGATCACCACTTACCATATGTGGTGGGGTAAACCCCATCCTACCAATCAATTCTCTGATGCTGGCTGAGTATTCTAGAATTCAACTCAATCCTGACTATCTACCTGGAGATGGCACCAGATTTCACACATTGAAGGCTTAGTCCTACAAGACTGCCCCTGCCGCACCCGCCAACCACGACTTCAGATGCCAATTCTAAATCCAGGTCACTGGATAGGTCACTGTCACCTATGCTCCTCACAGACCAGCTATAGATCAGAGATTCCCATAAGCTCTTCCTAGGTTCTGTTAGAACAGCTCACATAACTCAGAGAAACACTTTACTTAGTAGATAACTAGTTCATTATAAAAGGATAACTCAGGAAGCCAGATGGAAGAGACACATGGGGCAAAGAATGGGGAAAGGGTACACTATTCTTCCCACATTCCCTCATGTTCCCTAACCCAAAAACTTTCTTAACCGTGTCTTTTTTGTTTTTTAATGGAAGCTTCATTATTAGGCATGGTTGATTAAATCACTTGCCATTGGTGATTGAACTCAATCGTCAGCCTTCCTCCCCTCAGAGGAGGTCAGAGGGTGGGACTGAATGTTCCAATCTTCTACACTGGTAAACAGCTCCCATTCTTAGGTTATCTAAGGATCTTCCCAAATGTCACCTCACTAACATAGCAAAAACACTTTTATTGCTATCATCACTTAGGAAATTCCAAGGATTTTAGGAGCTCTGCGTCAGAAAAGGGATAAAGTTCCGAATATGTATTTCTTATTACAAATTACAATTTCACACCCTTTCTCTTCCCAAAATTAAATGTTGTCATTCCTTTTCCAATTCTGTTCTTGCCTTAATTTTCCTTTTTCTTTTTTTTTTTTTTGAGTATAGTTGATACACAATATTACATTAGTTTCAGGTGTACAAACAGTGATTCAACATCCCTATATTATGATATGCTCACCACAAGTGTAGCTACCATCTGTCACCGTACAACACTATTATAATATCATTATATATATTCTCATTCTTCATACTGTTTTTGCATCATCTATTTATCTAACTTCCAAAACCTTACAATGTGGATACTATGTTTCATGAGAAACAATACTTGCTGAAGTAAAAACATAATAAACAAGCTTAATTCTTATGCGGAATTAAACAATTGAGAGAATTTGGGGGATTATTTTTCTTTTGTTAAAATTTTATTTATTTTAGAGAGAGAGAGAGAGAGAGAGAGAGAGAAAGGGAGAGAGAAAGAGGTAGAGAGAGAGAGAGAGAGAGAGGGAGAATCCCAAGCAGCCTCCACACTCATCATGTAGCCTGACGCAGGGCTCTATCTCACGATCCTGGGCTCACAAGCTGAGCTGAAACCAAGAGTCAAATGCTCAACCAACTGAGCCACCCAGTGCCCGGGGGCATTATTTTTCAAAGGTACAATGGCATAAAATTTTCTAGAAATGTCAAAAGATAGCAGTCTTTAGATATAATAATCACATATAAATATAATGTTTTGAAAAGCCTAAGTCACAAAATGAGAAACGAAATCTTAAAGTCTTAAAATGTACAAAAAGATATTGCAAATTACCTACAAAAATAAGATTATCACTCACAGTATGTTTCACATCAGCCACATAATTGCAATAAATTAATGGTAAAATATATTCAAACTGCCAAGGGGCTGGGAGACAAACAACTGTCAATCTGAACTATGCCTGAAGAATGAGGGATAAATAAAGAGTACCAGAAATGTACAGTACTCGTGTTTAACTATATCAGGCCATTGCTGATAGATTTTGGAAGGATCATCTTTAACAAGTTAGACATAGAATCAGTGAATGAAATATAAAGAACAATAATATTCAGTAATACATTATAGATATGGTAACCTGCAAAATCTGTTCCCTAAAAATAGAAGCAAACTTTCCTTTAATATGAAGAGGTTTGCTTTAAGAACTCCAATAACTGTTGAATTTATATTTTCACTACTAATATACCTGGTAAATAAAAACACATTTGTTAAAGTATTTGTGAAGAAAATATATTTGTTTACTTAACAATGGTAGACTGAACTTCTCAATCTAGAATTCTATGATTACCTACATCCAAGATTTAGTAAATTAATTTGGATCATTAACTCATTTTGAGCCTCTATTGTAGTTCTCTTGAATTCAACCTGTATAAAAGAACTGCTCAGATTTTCTCAAAATTAGGAACCTGATTAGAACATGTATCCCTTGGGGTTCCTGGGTGGCTCAGTAGGTTGAGTGTCCAACTTTGCCTCAGGTCATGATCTTGCGGTTTGTGAGTTCCAGCCCGTGTTGGGCTCTCTGCTAACAGTTCAGAGCCTGGAGCCTGCTTCAGATTCTGTCTCTGTCTCTGTCTCTCTCTCTCTGCCCCTCTGCCACTCACACTCTGTCTCTCTCTCCTTCAAAAATAAACATTAAAATTTTTTTAAAAAGAACATGCTTTCCTTTATGTTTTAAAATTCTTCAGAACAAAATTAAAATGACTTTAAATTTAAAGTGACTTTAAAATCCTGCATTCAGATTCTCAGTCTAACCCAAAAATAAAAGAAAAATGTATAAATATATTTTTAAATCGATTTCTATTTTTATCAAACTTGAATTAGAAGCTAGGATTATTTTCATTCTCTCTTTTTTTTTTTTCTGCAAAAAGCATTGTTCAACAACCTTTTAAATTCCACAGTTGTGAGGAGTATTTTCCCAGCCTTACTAATTGGTCTGAGAGCATTGGGTAAATATAGGGCAGGAACAAAATGGTAGAAAATTGACTTGGAATATAGATGGGAGGGCAACTGAAACAGGATATAAATATTAATTAACTAGAGATTTGGTTAACTCACATATGCCTTTAC
Source organism: Herpailurus yagouaroundi (assembly GCF_014898765.1). NCBI lineage: Eukaryota > Metazoa > Chordata > Mammalia > Carnivora > Felidae > Herpailurus > Herpailurus yagouaroundi. The sequence goes on along the minus strand of NW_024412396.1, from coordinate 21,058,627 downwards.
CAGTCAGAACATGTGATTTCATTAATACAAGAAATTCCAGCTAAGTACTCTTTTTAAAAATCCTTAGATTGGGAGAGGGAAGATGGCGGCGTAGGAGGACGCTGGGCTCACCACGCGTCCTGCTGATCACTTAGATTCCACCTACACCTGCCTAAATAACCCAGAAAACCGCCAGAGGATTAGCAGAATGGAGTCGCCGGAGCCAAGCTCAGACGAGAGGCCCACAGAAGAGGGTAGGAAGGGCAGCGAGGCGGTGAGCGCTCCACAGACTGGCGGGACGGAGCAGGGATGGAGGGGCGGCTCGCCGGCCAAGCAGAGCCCCCGAGTCTGGCTTGCAAAAAGCGGAGGGGCCTGACGGACTGTGTTCCGACAGTAAGCGTGACTTAGAGGCTGGGAGGTCATAAGTTAACAGCTCTGCTCAGAAAGCGGGAAGGCTGGAGGACAAAGGGAAGGAGAGCTGCTGAGCCCCCGGACGACAGAGCTCAGTTTGGTGGGGAACAAAGGCGCTCGCCAGCGCCATCTCCCCCGCCCATCCCCCAGCCAAAATCCCAAAGAGAACCACTTCCTGCCAGGGAACTTGCTAGCTCCGCGCAAACACCCAACTCTGCGCTTCTGCGGAACCAAACCTCCGGCAGCGGATCTGACTCCGTCCTGCTGCCACAGGGCCCCTCCTGAAGTGGATCACCTAAGGAGAAGCAAGCTAAGCCTGCCCTCCTGCCCCTGTGCACCTTGCCTACCCACCCCAGCTAAGACGCCAGATCCCCAGCATCACAAGCCTGGCAGTGTGCAAGTAGCCCAGACAGGCCACCCCACCCCACAGTGAATCCCGCGCCTAGGAGAGGGGAAGAGAAGGCACACACCAGTCTGACTGTGGACACAGCGGTGGGCTGGGGGCAGACATCAGGTCTGACTGCGGCTCCGCCAACCAACTCCAGTTATAGAACACAGCACAGGGGAAGTGCTCTGCAGGTCCTCACCACTCCAGGGACTATCCAAAATGACCAAGCGGAAGAATTCCCCTCAGAAGA
>NW_024412396.1:21020965-21037599 GCF_014898765.1 Herpailurus yagouaroundi | reverse complement strand
TTTTTTTTTTTTTTTTTTTTTTTTTTTTTTTTTTTTTTTTTGGTTATCCTGGCGAGCATTTTGTTTTTGTTTTTAGTTGAATTGATCTTGCCAAAGAACCAGATCTGGACTTCATTGATTTTTGGTTTTAAATTTGATTAACTTCTCCTCTATGTGTGATTATGTCATTTTTCTGCTTTCATGAGGCCTAACTTGCCTTTCTTTGTCTAGCTTTCCAAAATAGAAACTTAGATTATTGATTTTAGATCTTTCTTCCTTTCTAATAATACATCCAATGCTGTGAATTTCCCTCTAAGCACTGCCCTGATTGCCTTCCACAAATTTTGATACCTTGTATTTTCAACTTGTTTCAAAATATTTTAAAAACTCTTTTGTGATTTCATTTTTGGCACCTATGTTATTTAGAAGTGTGATTTTTAGTCTTTATACATTTTGGAATTTTACAGCTTTCTTTTATTGAATTTTATTCTATTTTTTATTTCATTGTGTTCTGAGAACATAATTCATATAATTACTACTCTTTAAAATTTGTTTAGGTGTGTTTTGTGAACTCAGAATATGAATATTAGTGAATGTTCCATGTGAACTTGAGAAGAATGTATGTTCTAAGGCTGTGGGGCAAAGTAGTCTCTGACAACCTGCCCCCTATCTTTAGGGGTTTCCAGAAGTCACCTCATTAATGTAAATTCAGGTGTGGTTGAGAGGGATTTATTGTGATTAACAAAAGATTTTCCTTTCACTTTTATTGCTCTGGATCTGTTTTGGGAGATGAAGATGAAAAAATATTATACCAAAAGATGTTCCTATCGTCTTTATTATTTAGGAAATTATAAAGGTTTTAGGAGCTCTGACCATGAGTTGAGGAAGAAGGGCTGGAGATTGAATTAATCCATTGTCAATGATTAGACTAATCATACCTATGTAATGAAGCCTCTGTTTAAAACCCAAACAAACAAACACCCCTAACCAAAGTGTTTCAGAGAGCTTCCTGGTTGGTGAACACATGGAAGTGTGTGTGTGTGTGTGTGTGTGTGTGTGTGTGTGTGTGTGTGTGTGTTGGGGGGTGACATTCCAGGGAGAGCATGGAACTTCATACCTGTTCCCCAGCTTCAGGTGTACATCATGATTTGACATTTGACTACTTTGCAAAGTTGTTACCACAATAAGTCAAGTTACCATCTGTCACCTTATAAAGGTAATATAATGTTATTGACTGTATTCCTAATGCTGTACATTATATGCCCCTGACTTACTTATTTAAACTGGAAATTTGTACTTTATAGTGCCTTCTCCCTAATTCCTCTCCTCTCTGTCAACCACAAATCTATTCCTTGGATCATTGAGTCTGGGTTTTGTTTTGTTTTTTATTTTGCTTTGTTTGTTCATGATTCTACATATAAGTGAAATCATGCAGTATTTATCTTTTTCTGCCTGACTTATTTCACTTAGCATAATACCTTCAGAGTTCACCCAAGTTGCAAATGGTAACATATCATTCATTTTTATGGCTTAGTAGTATTCCAATGTATATATACCATATCTCCTTCGTCTATTTATCCATCAATAGACACTTAGGCTGTTTTTGTATCTTGGATATTATAAATGATGCTGCAATGAAAATAAGGATGCATATGTTTTTGAATTAGTATTTTTGTTTTCTTCAGATAGATGCCCAGTAGTGGAATTGCTGGATCATATGGTAGCTCTATTTTTAATTTTTTGAGAAACATCCATACTGTTTTTCACAATTTACATTATTACCAAGATTGCATGAGGGTTCCCTTTTCTCCATAGCCTCATCAGTATTTTTTGTTCTTTCTGATAATAGCCATTCTGACAGTTATAGGGTGATAATTTATTATTGTTTTGATTTGCATTTCCCTAATGATTCATGATGTTGAGCATCTTTTCATGTGTCTATTGGCCACCTGCATGTCTTCTTAGAAAAATGTCTTTTCGGATACTCTGCCCATTTTTCACAAATATTTTTGTGTTGTGGAATGAATCATCTGAGTTTCCATTACTTGTTATGAGTAAATTCGCTTTGATATACAAGTGCTTTGGATTACAAACATGTTTCTGGAACAAATTATGCTTGCAAACCAAGGTTTTATTGTATATGGTTTACAAATATCTTCTCCCATTCAATAAGTTGCCATTTTGCTTTGTTGATGGTTTCCTTCACCATGCAGAAGATTTCTAGTTTGATATAGTCTCATTTGTTTATTTTGCTTTTGATGCCCTTGTCTTTGTAGTCAGATGCAAAAAAAAAAAAAAAATCACTGTGACCAATGTTAAGATGCTTACTGCTAATGTTTTCTTCTAGGAGTTTTAAGGTTTCAGGTCTTACATTCAAATCTATTTAATCCATTTTTTTGTTGTTGTTTTTTATAGGGGGGGGGGGAGAGAGCCTGCCTGCACTCACAAATAGGGGAGGAGCAAGGGAGGGAGAGAGAGAATCTCAAGCAGCCTCTACTCTCAGTGTGAAAATCAACTTGGGGCTTGATCCCACTACCCTGGGATCATGACCTGAGATGAAATCAAGAGTCAGACACTCAACCGACTGAGCCACCCATGCGCCCCGTTTAATGCATTTTGAATTGATTTTTGTATATGGTGTGACAAAGTGGTCCACTTTTGCATGTAGATGTCCACTTTTCCCAACACTATTTATTGAAAAGACCATCATTCCCCCATTGTATATTCATGCCTCTTTTGCTATAAATTAATTGACAATATATGTGTGTGTTTATTTCTGACCTCTCTATTGTGTTCCATAAATCAATTTATTTGTTTTTATACCAGTACCATACCATTTGATTACTATAGCTTTGTATTATGGTTTGCAATCAGGGAGTATAATCCCTCTAGTTTTGTCCTTTCTCAAGATTGTTTTGGCTATTTGGAGTACTTTGTGTATTCCATATAGTAAATTTTAGGATTCTTTGTTCTAATTCTGTGAAAAATGTCATTGAAATTTTGATAGGGATTGCACTTAATCTGTAGATGGCTCTGGGAAGTAAAGATGTTTTAACAATATTCATTCTTCCAGTCCATGAGCACAGAGTATCTTTCCATTTATTTGTGTCTTCTTCAATTTCTTTCACTTACAGTTTTTAGTTTATAGGTGTTTTATCTCCTTGGTTAAATTTATATATGGATATTTTATTCTTTTTGATGAAATTGTAAATGGAATTGTTTCCTTGATTTTGCTTTCTGATAGTTTGCTTTTAGTATATGGGAATGAAACAATTTTTATATTAATTTTGTACCCTGCAATTTTACTGAATTTGTTTATTCTGGTGATTATTTAGTGGAATCCTCAGGGTTTTCTATGTATACTATTATGCTATCTGACAATAGTGACATTTTTTATTTTTCCCTCTCTAATTTTTATGTCTTTTATTTTTTTCTTGGCTAATTGCTCTAAGACTTCCAATACTATGTTGAATAAAAGTGAGGAGAGTGGGTACTTCTGATCTTAGAGTAAAACCTTGCAGTTTTTCATTGTTGAGTATAATAGCTATAGGTCTTTCATATAAGGTATTTATGATGTTGAGGTATATTCTCTGTATACCGACTTTGTTGAGAGTTTTTATCATTAATGGATGGTGGATTTTATCAAGTGCTTTTTCTGCATGTATTGAGATGATCATATGATTTTATCTTTCATTTTGTTAATGTGATATATTATGTTGACTGATTTGCAAATGTTGAACTGTTAGAGTTGGCAGTTAGTTAGATTCTAACAGGATACCTACAGGCCAGCAAACAGGAAGTCATGGCCAACCATAAGGAAGTCAGAGGTCTGTCCTGGCTGGGAGGGCTCCTCTGACTTTGCGCCGAAGTCTTCTCTACCTGTGTTCCTGCCTAGAAAAGCTGGATGTCAGACCACAAGAAACTGAACCAAACCAGATAGGCCCAAGATGGCTGACAATGTAGGCCAAAATTTACATTATTCATTCATTACACTACATTAACATACTACAATCTCCTCCTAAACAGTTTAATGACAGGAAACCCCTGACCAAATAAAGAAGAAAAAGCATGTACACTGCTTCTAAGATAGCCTCACCTAAAGTAATGAATATCCTACCCCTTTGTTAACAACTTCCAATAAAAGACAGAAACTCAAACCCCGGGGGTGGGAACACGGCTCTCCCTTGAGCTTGCGGGCTCTCACATTTCAAGAGTGTACTTTTGCTTTGCAATAAAGTTTCTTCTGCTATACTTTACTTTGACTCATTTTGAATTCTTTCTTGGGGCAAAGTTAAGAACGGCTGGGGGTTGATATCTCAGGGCCACAAAACTGCCCCAGTCTGATACCTTAAGATATCAGAACATTTTGTGGTGTTATGCTTTATCCCTGATGATCTTTCCTTCTTCTGAAGTCTACTTTCTTACACTAATACAGTCATAGCACCTTTTATTGATTAGCATGTCATATCTTTCATTATTTCATTTGTGTCTTTATATTTAAAGAGGGTTTCTTACAGAAAACATATACTTAGGGCTTGTTATTGTACACACTCAGTCTCTGTCTTTTACTTGTTATACTTATACATTCATATTAAAGTTATGATTAATATTGTTGAACTAATATTTACTATGCATGTAACTCTTTTCTATTTGTTTACTTGCTTTTTGTTTCTTCTGTTTTTTTAATCATCCCAACTTTTTCTGATTTCTGGGGTTTTAAGTGAGCATTTTATATTAGTCCATTTCCTCTAGTCCATTACTGTATCAATTACATTTCTTTTAAAATTATTGGTTACCCTAATCTAGGTCCACTTTCAAATAACAATCCACAGCTTCATAGTCAAAGCAAGTACTTTTTATAAGAGAATTGCCAATTCATTCCTTCCTCTCATAAGATTGCTGCCATTCAGTTCACTTTTCTGCATGTTATAATCCGTCAAACACTGTTGTTGTTATTATTTCAGACAGACAGTTATCTTTTAGATTAATTAAGAATAAGAAAAGAAAATATTTTATTTTACATTCATTTATTTCTTCTCAGACATTTTATCTTTATGTAGATCTAAGCTTTTAATTTATGTAATTTTCACTCACTTTGAAGAATTTTTAACACTTTTGCAAGCCAGGTGTTAGGAAAGAACTTCCTCTGCCCTATGGTCCTTCTAGCTAGACTTAGAATCAAATTGACACAAGACAGATTAACAGGAGAAAATAAAATTTAATAGCATACATATGGGGAATCTACACAGACATGAAATTCCAAAGACAATGAGGCAACATGAGGCTTATATTAGATAAGGAGAGGGGTAAGTTCTGAGGATACATATGGGAGAAAGGCCATTGGCAGGAAGGTAAAAGATGTCTTGAAAAAGGAAGGTTGCCCTATTAAGTACCTAAGTTTCTTGGGTAAAGGATAGATCTCTGTTAATAGCTTTCTTCCCGGTACAGGCTCTCTTGTCCAATGTAAATTTAGGCAGATGAGGACCAAAAAGAGTTTTTTTTTTTTTTTTTTCTGCATCTGCTGGGTTTTTATTACTTTTAACTCAAATAATGTTCATGGCAAATTGGCCCATCTTGGGGCAGCCTGCCCTAGGACTTCCCATGGGTTTACTGGCAACAAACTCCATTGGTTTTGTTTGTCTGAGAACATCTTTCTTCTTCCTCACTTCCTAAGTATAATTTCACTGCATAGGAAATTCTAGGTTGGTGATTTTTTTTTTTTTTTTTGTCAACACTTTAAATATTTCACTGTGGTTTGCATGGATGGTGATGAGGAGGCTGGTGTAAATCTTACCCTTGTTCCCTCTGGGTAAGGTTATCTTTTTTTTCATTCTAGGTTCCTTTGAGATTATTTTCTCTTCATCTTTGTTTTTCTGCAGTTTGATATGCCAAATTATAGATGTTTTTGGTAGTTGTTCTGTTTAATATTTATTGTAACTGTAAGTGTCAGAAGCTTCAATTTTCTTTAGTGTCTTTCCCCTCTCCCCTACTTTGGATTTTCCTAAGAATTTTTTCTAAAATAGATTTTATTTCTGCAGCACTTGCCATTGTAATTCTGTTGTACTCCAACCCTCTTGAAGTGGATGGGGTGGGTGTGTGGGAAGGGGAGTGCTTTATAATCTTATGAATACAGCTCAGTCTTTTACTGGGCCTATGTCCTTCACAAGTCACTTTCACAAGTTTGTTGTTGTTGTTGCTGTTGTTTTAGCCTTTTTTCCCCTCCCCTTACATGAAACAGGTTAGAAGAGTCTGTGGTTGGATAATTGTTCTTTGACAAAGCTCTCTAGTAACATATGTTGCTTGGTGTTTTGGTCTTTGTTGTGAAAAATGCTTTGGGAATGTTTTCATTATTTTCCACATCCCGTGCCCACAATGTGAGAGTTTTTTTCTCAGGTTTTAACATGAGAACTTGGTGGAATTCCTGGAGGTAAAATCCACAGAAATTTGGACAATGGCCCCAAGAATTTCGCAATCTCAAGCTAGTCCACACTCAGTGTCCAGCTTTTTGTCAGAATGACCATACGGGTTCCTGCCAGTTTGTATTCTAAGTGAATTTACATAGATTGTTATTGACTGTGTTTATCTATCTGTCCAGTGTCAGGTGTGTCCACTGACTTAAATTCTCTGATGAGTCTAATAAAAGTCACTGCTTTCAGTTTATTCAACTATTTTCTTATAATTATGGAAATGACAACTTCCAAGTATTTTCTATGTTGGAGCTAAAACTGAAAATTCTATAATCACATTTTAATTTCAAGAAACTATTTTACTAGTTATAAAGAGAAAAACTTTAATTTATTCTGGGTATCACATATCTAACCGACATTAGGAATTGATTAGAAATTATCTTTATCAAGTGATATTTATAAATATATAAATCAATTATTTAAAGACAGTTGGTTTCTCTCGATTAATTATTAATTAATTAATTATCCTACATATTTTCAGCTTTTCAGCATGAATATGAATTATTTTGTCAAATAACTCAAATGATAAAAAGCATTGTAAAGGGCAGTTTTGTAAGAGTAATTTCAGGTGTGTAGGTAGATAATTGCTTAGGAACAGAAGTTTGCTTTTACGATATAGATGATGCTATTACTTTGTTAGTTAATTGTATTACTTTTGAAATAAGGTTGATTTCTCAAGCATCAGAGCTAACAATCCTGAGTATATTCAAAATATAATAGCAGAGTTTGCTAACAATGTAAATTTTGAGCACTGCCTACTACTGTGGTTCTCTTCTACCCTTATTCACTTGAAAATCTCTACAATGCCTCTGGGAGTGTTACAGGCATGCAAATTTAATGACCATTGGTCATCTGCTAGATTTAATAATTCATTTGAATTACTTCCTTAAAATGGGTGCTTTCTGCAGTTTGGAAATTGGTGTCTGTGATGGTCAAATCAAGAATCAGGTTAACTGGGAAGTGTAACAATGAGGATCTGGCATGAAGTAAAGACTAATATCATAGTTATGAGATTTTAATAACAATGACATATAAATAACCATGAGCATGAAGAATTTATTCATTGCCCTTTCATAATTTTCCTTATTTATATTTTATTTATTTGTTTGTTTGTTTGTTTGTTTATTATTTATAGAAAGAGACAGAGAGTGCAAGCAGAGGAGGGGCAGAGGACGAGAGAAAGAATCTCAAAGCAGGCTCTGCACTGTCGGCACAGAGCCTGATGCAGGGCTGGATCTCACAAACCATGAGATCAGGACTTGAGCCTAAATCGAGTTAAATGCTTAACCAACTCCCAGGCACCCCAACATTTATTTTTCATAAGGAATAAAGTTGTTAAAATCCAACACAAATTTTCAGACTTGAAACTTCCCTCAGCAGATAAAACTACTTTAGTGATATCAGCAAGACTTAATTTGGCTTATTTTGCAAGACAAAGCAAGCTAACTTGACCTGCATCACTTTTTGTTTATTCCTTTTAAAATCATAAGTGAAACTTAAACTGTTCCCCAAAACTGATATAAAGCAACCACTAACCTAATCCCTTTATATAAGAATATTCTAATATTGTAACTAACAACTGTGAAAAATAAAATCACTATCTTCATACCATATAAACTGCCTTATAACAATATATCTCTGAGCTTCATTCAATGTTTTGGTCTGTGTCTTCTGGGTTTGCAAACTTTCTTTTTGGTGTGTGCATAATAAACTTTTGGCTAATTACTATTTTAATGATTCATTAGTTTTATGTTTTTTTTTTTCTTGAACTTTTGACAAAGTGATCTCCTCATTAGTGAAAGGCATGGCTTATTTGTCAGTGCAATTCCACTTACAGATGTAAGCTTTTAAAATTAATACTTTAGATTTTAATAAATGCCTCAAATGACATATATGCATACTTAGGGACTCTAAATGTCATCATTCTTGAAAACCAACCTTCTTAATTATTTTCTTATTATAATCTACTACTCCCACTGGATTCTGCCCTGTTAATTTCCATACTATTCTTTTACTTCCACACCATGGCCAATTTGTAGGGTCAAACCAGGCTCTCTGAGAGCTGTAAAGTAATGTATGGTTTTAGTAAGTACATTTCCTATGAAAATAAATGTTTTAGCTCATATTAATACTCATATTTAAAATTTAGTAAAATGTTTAGTTGATTTGGTTAATTGTTAGATATTTTATTGTTTACAAAATATTGAAGGCTGCAAATTAACAACTGAGAATTTGTCTCTTCTAGGAAATAAATATAAATTTAACCTACTTAAAAAATATTAACAATTTGATTATCTCATATGTATTGGTTTTAAATTTCTGTTTGATCCATTTTCCCTAGCATTAATACTATTGCTTCTCAAAAATAATTATTATATTTCTTTTTTTTTTTTCAACGTTTATTTATTTTTGGGACAGAGAGAGACAGAGCATGAACAGGGGAGGAGCAGAGAGAGAGGGAGACACAGAATCGGAAACAGGCTCCAGGCTCTGAGCCATTAGCCCAGAGCCTGACGCGGGGCTCGAACTCACGGACCGCGAGATCGTGACCTGGCTGAAGTCGGACGCTTAACCGACTGCGCCACCCAGGCGCCCCATCAAAAATAATTATTATATTTCTAAGTGATATGATCATCTCAAATGTTAAAAGGTGGTTGATAGGGATGGGAGGTCATAAAATGAGAAATATATAAATGACTAAATATTCAATTTTTTGTTATTAAAAATACAGATATGTATAATCCACATCAGAAGAAGTCAATTAAGTCAGCACCGTCTATCACTTACTACAGTCTTAATTATCAGTACGTAAAGAAAAAAAAATTATAAAATTAATTGTTTGTAGTACATGGTCTCCATCCTGACCATTTGAAACATACTCTTTGAATATCAATTCCCCTATTTCTGTATCAGTGGTGATGATGATAGGATGTTTTAGGATTTATAATCAATTAAGTATATGAAAATAACCTTAAAATATGAATGTGAATTCAATACTAATATTTTTGGTGATGGATTTTTTTCCTCTTAACTATTAGTAGCCTGAATTCAAATCACGAAAAACTTTAATTAATGTTTTATTCATGATAATTGGCATTTCTCTAATATTTTTTCTATCCCACATATCTAGAATATTGCATATATTGTATTATTTTCTTATAACTTTTATATGGATAGTATGTGGTAATATGAAGCTGAATGGGGATTTTTCTTTAAAAACAGTGGGATTAAGGAAATTTATGATTAAGCTATAGTGTCATTTTTCTTTTAGGTAAATATAAAAGGTACCTCATTTATGTGCCCATAATATATCGTGATTCACACTGGGGACTAAATAATAAATAAGTTCTACTTCTTGCCTTTATTCGTATCCATTGATAGTTATAGGGATCTTATTAGAGACTCTTGATTAGCATATTATTTTCATAGATTACCTCACTCCAAGGAGAATCCCACATGCCTCCTTTTTATAAAATTTATGGCTTCAAAATTGGTATTAACAAATTTTCTTTCATTCTATCTTTCTACCTATCTCATCTGTTTTTTTATTTATTTGTATATTCTTCCTGTCAACAATTATGTACGATTAGAGATATGCACTCTGGGAAACATAAATAGCAACTGAAACTGAGTCTGATGTCCAAAAAGCTTAGTCTTGGTTGAGAAATAAAATGGGTAAGTAACAAAGAAACCTGCTATAACCAAGGCCCAGGTTATTTCCATAATTCTATGAACATCGTCTAACCTGACATAAAGGAAATGAAAATAATATGTAACCCTAGAGATGGCTAAACTTGAATAACACAATAAAAGACGGATTTGAGAAGGTGAGATTTAGAGAGATACAGGAGATACGACTTTTTTCCTTTAATACAGGTTTTGAATTTTAGTAATTATTTAATTATTGTACAGAACTATGTAGTGTTCCTTGGCTATATCTGTAAGAAAATCCAAGTTCTTCTATTTGTGTCTCTTCTACTCTTATATTACTACCACACCCACAACACCTCTGACACCAGACATGTGGTGGTTTTTCCCACACCAAGCAATTCTGTGTGACACTAGCTATGTCCCATAATTTTACTCAATTCTGACACAATCCACCTGGAGATAATGTTAGATCTTGCAGGTTAAGAACTCAGTCCTGCAAGAATTGCCACACCCCCGTCCCCCCCACCCCAGCAATTCAAATGTTTATCTCATGTACTAAGTCCCCAGATTATCCACAACTTTTGTCCAACTTGACAACAAATCTGAGGTTTCCATGATTTCCACTTCTCTCCCCCCCAGATTCATTTATTTGCTAGAACAACTCACAGAATTCTGGGAAATACTTACTTATGTTTACCAGTTTCTTATATAATAAAAGATAGGATAAAGGGTACAGATGAATAGTTAGATAAAGAGATACATAGGGGAATTCTGGGGAAATACTGAGTGTAGGAGCTTCTGTCCTTGTGGATTTGGAGTGTGTCATCCTCCTGGAAGCTCTCAGAATCTCATAGTTTTGCGATTTTTATAAAAACTTGGTTATGTAAGAATGGTTTGTCATTAAATTTATTTTCAGCTCCTTTCCCCTCTCTGGGGAATGGGGATGAGGCTGAAAATTCCAAGCCTCTATTTATGGTTTGTTTTTTTTTTTTTTTGCTTGTTTGTTTGCTTTGGTGGCCAGCCCCCTTTCAGGAGCCCACCATGAGTCACCTCATTAGAACAAAAGGCACAGCTACCACCCAGGAAATTCCAAGGGATTTAGGAACTCTGTCAGGGACTAGAGTCAAAGGCCAAATATTAGAACAAAAGATGCTCCTAGTGCTTTCCTTAAGAAATTATAAGAGTTTTAGGAGCTCTATGCCAGGAATTGGAGCAGAGACCAATATATATGTTTTCTATTATCTTCTAATACCTAATGCCAATTTTATATAAAAGTAAAAGCCATTTACAGATGAGATCATCTATAAATACTCAACTTTATTAATAGCTTAACCTCAGGTAGAAGTAAAGAGATACAGAATAATTATGTGGCATAGTGCAAAAAAAGGGAAAAATACAGTTATAACAAAAGTTAATGCTGCTATGTGATTGTCGTTCTGAAATGTGATCTTCGCATTTAGCAATGTTTGCCTTTCTATTTCACATGTTTTTTGAGAGAATAAGAAGAAATAATATACTTTGGACTTAGGAACATATTGGTTATTTTTGAATTTGTTATTTTACTTTCCCCAGGTACTATATTGTACTAGCAATGATTCTGAAAGACTTTCATTTGAAATAGAAAAATACATTGAAAATAAGGCATCTTGTTGTCATTCCTCATATCATATTGTCATCCATAATGACTAAGCTCTGAAGGATATGGAACTTTTCTTCTACCAAAAAAAAATCAATAGCAAAAGTCTTCCTTTTGGAATTGAAAGGACTCTGAGGACATGTGGAGCATAAGAGCTTGTCAGTTTATTTTACTTTATTTTATTTTTTAGAATGATGTATGTTGAATGAAATGCCACTGTGTAGGAAATGACCATTCTATAAGCAGTACAATTTCCTTCATCTTTTATTTTTTAGAAAATAATTGAAGTCACTTTTCTCTGTGACCAATACTTCTTTTAGAGTGAGGATTAAAATGTTATTCCATTGTTCACCTGCATGAAAGCAGTTGTCATGCACATTTATAGCAAGTGCCTGAAAGGAGATGGAATATTTCAGTACCACAGAGAGTTTCATACTGTACAGACAGCCATGAACCATTACATTATGTGAACAATTCCACTTTCCTTTAAAAATCTATTGGAAATGATGTTATATTGCTTTATTTTATCACTATCAGCGCATTGTAACTTGTATTTTCCTTACTTTAGTTTATATTATGAATTCTAAATTGATGTATTACTAAATTACAATTCAAAAGGTAATATAATACTCAAAAAATGCAAATTAATCAGTAAATGGTGTTCTGAGACTCGATTGCCAACATAAGAGGGGGATTTCCTATACCTTGAAAAAAATTCTCAGAACACCACTTGTGAGTCTGACAATTCAACTCAATTCTGACACTATGTACCTGGAGATAGCATACCGATTCCATAGGTTGAGGGCTCATTTCTACTGCACACCCACCCCCCAACTTTAGACACTAGACACAAGCCCTGGTTTACCTATGCTTCTGACTGAATAACTGTGAGTCAGTGGTTCCTATGACCTCCTCGAGTTTGGCTAATTTGTTAGAGTGGTTTTGAGAACACAGAGAAATATCTTACTTACTGGGATTACTGGTTTATTATAAAAGAATGCAACTCAGGAACAACTAGATGAAAGAGATGATCCGGGTAAGGTTTGTGGAAAGAACGAGGACCTTCCATGCCCTCTCCTAGTATGCCTTCTCTCCGTACATCTCCATGTGTTCACCAACCCAGAACTTCTCCAAACCCAGTTCTTTTTTGTTTTATAGAGGCTTTATTACATAGTCATGATTGGTTGAATCATTGGTCTTTGGCAATTGAGTCAATCTCCAGCCCCTCTCCCCTCCCTGGAGTTCTGGGGGTAGGTCTGAAAGTTCTAACCCTCTAATCACAAGGTGGTGACCAGCCCCCATCTTTAGGCACTATCTAAAAACCACCTCATTAACATAATAAAAGACACCTTTATCACTCTCAACAATTGGAAATTCACAGGGTTTGAAGAGCTGTGAACCAGGAACTGTGAAGGAAGACCAAATATATGTTTCTCATTAATCACAATATCACAGCCAATAATTATGACATATAGAGCTAAATAAGTGTAGGTTAGTGTCCAAAAAATGTTCTGTATCTGTCATTTGAAAATGCTTAGTGTATCAAATCATCTATGAAATATACAGACATATAGGCCTGAATCAGGATACTTAGAAGTCCATAAGAGGGCACTAAAAGGAAAGCAAATTGGATGTATTTTTCTCATAAAACAAAAATAGCATATCCTATATACCCATAAAACCCAGTATTTTAAGATGTTTTTCATTCCAAACTGCTTAGCCATGTTTATTTACTTTAAAATTACTTCACAGCGTTTCTATTTAATTAACTTTTTAAAATTCTATTTTATATATCCCTATCATTTTAGAAACAGCATGTATGTATTAACTGGCTAGCATATTAATTTTTCATGATTTTAATATTATGCAATGTATATGATCAAAATTTATACGGGTTATAAATAAAAACAATCCAATATTTTAATCTTCATATGTCTTTCTGAAAAACTGCTTTATCTGGGGCACCAGGGTGGCTCAATTATCTGGTTAAGCGTCAGACTCTTGATCTCGGCTCAGGTCATGATCTCCTAGTTAGTGAGATTGAAACCCTTATCATCTGGCACTGAATGTGTGGAGCCTGCTTGGAATTCTCTTTCTCTCTCTCAAAATAAATAAATAAACTTTAAAAAAGGGGGATAAAACTTTTATCTATTAATATGATCTATTACTTTTTATATTTCATATTTCACACACAATGTACAAAAATACTAATTGATAATGCTATAAACTGAAATTTTAAGTTTGACAAAACATAATCAACTCAATGGCACCTAAAACATTAGAAGAAATGCAAGTGTAATAATTGTTGGAAATGTACCATTCTGAAAGAGGTGGAATTTACAACATTACTATTTCTGGGCTATAGCATTTATTTTATTTTATTTTATTTTATTTTATTTTATTTTATTTTTTTAGATATTTATTTATTTTGGGGGAAAGTGCAAGCAGAGGAGGTGCAGAGAGAGAGGACAGAGGATCTGAAGCCAGCTCTGTGCTCACAGGCTGACAGCAGGGACCCCGATATGGGGCTTGAACTCACAAACTGCTTGATTATGACCTGAGTGGGAAGTCAGGGAACCAAACCGGCTCAGCCACCTAGGTGCCCTTGCGCTGTAGTTTTTAAATCAACTATAGAATATTTTAGATTTAAGCATGTCAATATACTTTTCCCATTTTCTGGAAATGATATGCTTTATATGTGTTTATGTGTTTGTATAGGTTGCAAATGGAGGGAATCAAGTAAAGGAAGAAAGCAGAAAATATGTTTTATATAAAAACCAAATATCAGAGAAGGCAAAAATAAATCTTTTTTCTTTTTTTTTTTACTTCATACAGAAGTTTGTATTATAAAAGACATCTAAGGTGAATTCCTCAGGGTTTTTTTTCTTTTTTAAATTTATTTAAAGGCAGGGAAAATATTATTAATTAAGGTCATGCAATGTGAAAAATATTATGCTAGGTATTTTATGTGCATTTACTCATAGCTCCTTGTGATGCAGGCATTAATATCCCATTGTGTGTATGTGAATGTGTGTTTGTATGTGTCTTATGCATCATACTTAGATAACATTCAAATCAAAATATTAAAATCTAATATGATACTAGGTTTCATTTAAGAACTATTTATAGAAATAATATTATACAGTTTATATTTCTTTTTAATGACAATCATTCTAAGCATGTATGTGTGTGTGTGTGTGTGTGTGTGTGCGTGTCTGTGATTTTTTAAAATTTATTGATGTCTTTAGGATTTTATTAATTTATTTTTGTCTTTAAATTTTTTAAGTTGTTCTGTTCATTAAAATATAGTTGACACACAATGTTATATTAGTTTCATACAACACTATTACAGTACCATTGACCTTATTCCTTATGCTAGAATTTATTATCAAATTATAAAACTAAGTTCCATGGTCAGGTGAGCAGATACATCTTTTTCCAAGGGTGAAGAGCTAGCTAGTCCTCACATTTGCTTTGTTTATAGTGAGTTTAACTGGCTTAGATTTTTTTTTACAATTCAAATAGCATTTTTATTTAATATATATAATATGCCAAAAACATTAAAGAAACATTCCAACATCTTAAGTTGCTTAACTAGAAATAAAAGCACATGTTTTTTTTTCATGTATAAATATAAATATAGAGATATGTATATTGATATTGGTGGTATTTTAATGTCTGATACTTAATTTTAATGTCTGATGTATCATACTTTCTATGATAAAATTGTTTCAATACTTTAAGATTACTTGAAAATATGGGGTGCCTGGGTGCCTCAGTCTGTTGGGTGTCTGACTTTGGCTCAGGTTCTCAGGGCTTATGAGTTCAGGCCAGAGTCTGACTCTGTGCTGACAGCCCAGATCTTGAAGCCTGTGTCTCCCTCTCTCTCTGCCTCTCCTCTGCTCATGCTCTGTCTTTCTCTCTCTCAAAACTAATATATAAACATTAAAAAATTAAAAAAAGACTAGTTGCAAATATCTACTGTTCAGTATCTTTAATTAAATTATCAAATGTTATTAATAACATAAGTAAATAAAATAATTACCTTTATCTGTATACTTAGCAGAACTGTATGCTAAATTATTTATTTTGTCTTTAGTTTTGCAAAATATAATGTAAGATTTACATGAGATTGAAGAAAAGCCAAAAGATTAGTTATATTTTAAGTTGTTTTAAAAGAAATAGTAAATGTGAGGTAAAACATATTGTTTAGAATAAGGAAGACAAAGTAAATGTGGGTGTTTACTCTATCACTATTTTCTTTTTTTTTTTAATTTTTTTTTAACGTTTATTTATTTTTGAGACAGAGACAGGCAGAGCATGAATAGGGGAGGAGCAGAGAGAGGGAGACACAGAATCTGAAACAGGCCCCAGGCTCTGAGCTGTCAGCACAGAGCCTGATGCGGGGCTTGAACTCACAGACTGCGAGATCATGACCTGAGCCGAAGTCGGACGCCTAACCGACTGAGCCACCCAGGCGCCCCTCTATCACTATTTTCAAACCATAAATTACTTGAAGCCCTAAGCTACATTGTCTTCTTTTCCTTTTTCATTCTTGCAAATCAGCCTCAATGACATAACTTATGCATTTTCAATAAATGTTGAAAGTCAGAGCTGAGTCTTATGTTAGTTTTCATCCTCCTCTATCCCCAATTTAAACAAAGACATAGGTAGCAGTTGGAAAACAAACAAACAAAACACCTCTCTGCGTATCTTTTTTATTTTATGACCTCTTGGATATGAAGTAAATGTGTATGATATTGTCTGGATTTTGTCATTTAGAGGGTTATATAGCCTGAAAACCATCTTCTGATTAAAAATTAGCTTATAGCTTAACTGGCAAAAGAGCAAGGGGCATATTCAGAATACCAAAAAAAAAAAAAAAAAAAAAAAAAAAAAAA
>NW_024412396.1:21018094-21020865 GCF_014898765.1 Herpailurus yagouaroundi | reverse complement strand
AAAAAAAAAAAAAAAAAAAAAAAAAAAAGAAAAAGAAAAAAAAAAAAGAAAGAAAGAAAGAAAAGAAAAAGAAAAAAAGGAGAAAGTTTTTTTTCTTTTTTCCAGGGAGTTAGGCAGTAGCAGAGCAAGAGTCTGGCCCTGATCATGTGCCAATCTTACAGGGTCCAGAACTTTAGTTTTAGAACAACTGGGAGTAGGAAGCAAGGGACAATGTCTGATCCTTCCCTCTTTCTGTCTTGTTAATTTATTATCCTATGATTTATTGTGGAAAAAAACTTCTGCCCACGTATTTGAAATACCATATGTATCATGCACAAATTTTATAAGTACTTCGATCTGTTTTAAAGCTACATTCAAGGGGTACCTTGATGTTTTAAGTGGCTCAGTTGGTTAAGAGTCAGAATCTTTTTTTTTCAATATATGAAATGTATTGTCAAATTGGTTTCCATAGAACACCCAGTGCTCATTCCAAAAGGTGCCCTCCTCAATACCCATCACCCACCCTCCCCTCCCTCCCACCCACCCCCATCAACCCTTGGTTTGTTCTGTTTTTAAGAGTAAGAGTCAGAATCTTGATTTTGGCCCAGGTCATGATCCCAGTGTTGTGGGATCAACCCCTATGGTGGGCTCTGCGCTGAGCAACTGAGCATGGACACTGCTTAAGATTCTCTCTCCTCCCCCCCCTTGGCACCTCCCCATGTGTTTGTGCATGTTCTCTCTCTCTCTCTCTCTTTCTCAAAAAAAAAAAAACAAACAAACACTATATTCAATTCTTCTGATCTGACCATCAATTTATACTGACTGTACTAGATTAATTATTAGATAACTTAATATGTACCCATAATGCCTAATTTAGTTAATGTGCCTTTGCAAACTATTTTAGTTTATATATTCAGATACTTCATATTATTTTGTTATATTTCACAAATTGAGT
Organism: Herpailurus yagouaroundi; assembly: GCF_014898765.1. Classification (NCBI taxonomy): domain Eukaryota; kingdom Metazoa; phylum Chordata; class Mammalia; order Carnivora; family Felidae; genus Herpailurus; species Herpailurus yagouaroundi. The sequence goes on along the minus strand of NW_024412396.1, from coordinate 21,019,931 downwards.
TTGATTGAACTGCATCAATGTATTTTAAGTTGGAAAGAATGACCAGTTTTCAACATAGAGGATTCTTTTTTAAAAAAGTTTATTTATTTATTTTGATAGAGAGAGGGAGAGCTTGTGAAGGGCAGAGAGAGAGAGGGAGAGAGAGAATCACAAGCAGTCTCCACACACAGGGCTCAATCTCACAATATTGAGATCATGACCTGAGCCAATATTAAGAGCCTGATGTTTAACAGACTGAGCCAACCAGGGGCCCTTCAACATAGAGAATTCTTATTCAAGGAAATGAAAATATTCATCTTTTATTATTTATTTTTATATCCCTCAATAAAGATTTGAAACTTTTCTATGATATGGTATACATATATCCTATTAAATCATTCTAGGAACAATTAAATGCCAATAGTATGTACTATATTTCTATGTGTTATTCTCTTCCCCATTATAGAATAATCTCATGTACATGTCTTATAAATCAATCAGTAAACAATGATAATTAATCTAAAGTGCTGATAAGAGAAGTATACTATGCACAATTCATGTTGTATTATTTAGTCATAGTTTAATAGGATATCAGGATTCTCTAATTTTTAAAGAAATTATTCTTGATAGAGTGTAATGAAATCATATTGTTTTTCATTAATGATATGAGACCTGTAAAGGACAAAGTGGAGAAGGTGGGAGGGTCCAGTCTCTGAGGATTTGTCAACGTCATTGGAAGTATTGATGAATGAATATTAAGAGAATGTTGCCATTGCCAAGCCACTGAATTATCTAGATTCAAATTTTCCCAGCTTCCTCTAATTAAACTTTATGGTCAGGACTATTATCTAACCATTCTTGAGAGATAAGTTCATTATTATTTTGTTCACCTCAAATCTTTTGAAAAGCAAAATGTACAAATTTAACAGAAATAGAATAGAAAGGGGAATAGAAAAGGAGTTGCTAATTTCTGTGTTCAGAAGATGGAGAGGGAAGATGGCGGCGTAGGAGGACACTGGGCTCACCGCGCGTCCTGCTGATCACTTAGATTCCACCTACACCTGCCTAAATAACCCAGAAAACCGCCAGAGGATTAGCAGAACGGAGTCGCCGGAGCCAAGCTCAGACGATAGGCCCACAGAAGAGGGTAGGAAGGGCGGCGAGGCGGTGAGCGCTCCACGGACTGGCGGGACGGAGCCGGGATGGAGGGGGGGCTCGCCAGCCAAGCAGAGCCCCCGAGTCTGCCTTGCAAAAAGCGGAGGGGCCTGACGGACTGTGTTCCGACAGTAAGCGCGACTTAGCTGCTGGGAGGTCATAAGTTAACAGCTCTGCTCAAAAAGCGGGAAGGCTGGAGGACAAAGGGAAGGAGAGCTGCTGAGCCCCCTGACGACAGAGCTCAGTTTGGTGGGGAACAAAGGCGCTCACCAGCGCCATCTCCCCCGCCCATCCCCCAGCCAAAATCCCAAAGAGAACCAGTTCCTGCCAGGGAACTTGCTCGCTCCGCACAAACACCCAACTCTGTGCTTCTGCAGAGCCAAACCTCCGGCAGCGGCAGCGGATCTGACTCCCTCCTGCTGCCACAGGGCCCCTCCTGAAGTGGATCACCTAAGGAGAAGCAAGCTAAGCCTGCCCCTCCTGCCCCTGTGCACCTTGCCTACCCACCCCAGCTAAGACGCCAGATCCCCAGCATCACAAGCCTGGCAGTGTGCAAGTAGCCCAGACAGGCCACCCCACCCCACAGTGAATCCCGCCCCTAGGAGAGGGGAAGAGAAGGCACACACCAGTCTACTGTGGACACAGCAGTGGGCTGGGGGCAGACATCAGGTCTGACTGCGGCTCCGCCCACCAACTTCAGTTA
>NW_024412396.1:21002833-21003094 GCF_014898765.1 Herpailurus yagouaroundi | reverse complement strand
ATAACAGAAAGTGAATTTAGAATAATAGTCATAAAATTAATCGCTGGGCTTGAAAACAGTATAGCTGACAGCAGAGAATCTCTTGCTACAGAGATCAAGGGACTAAGGAACAGTCACGAGGAGCTGAAAAACGCTTTAAACGAAATGCAAAACAAAATGGAAACCACCACGGCTCGGATTGAAGAGGCAGAGGAGAGAATAGGTGAACTAGAAGATAAAGTTATGGAAAAAGAGGAAGCTGAGAAAAAGAGAGATAAAAAA
>NW_024412396.1:20984368-21002823 GCF_014898765.1 Herpailurus yagouaroundi | reverse complement strand
GAAGGCAGTCCTGAGAGGAAAATACATTGCAATCCAGGCCTATCTCCAGAAACAAGAAAAATCCCAAATACAAAATCTAACAGCACACCTAAAGGAAATAGAAGCAGAACAGCAAAGGCAGCCTAAACCCAGCAGAAGAAGAGAAATAATAAAGATCAGAGCAGAAATAATATAGAATCTAAAAAAACTGTAGGGCAGATCAACGAAACCAAGAGTTGGTCTTTTGAAAAAATAAACAAAATTGACAAACCTCTAGCCAGGCTTCTCAAAAAGAAAAGGGAGATGACCCAAATAGATAAAATCATGAATGAAAATGGAATGATTACAACCAATCCCTCAGAGATACAAACAATTATCAGGGAATACTATGAAAAATTATATGCCAACAAATTGGACAACCTGGAGTAAATGGACAAATTCCTGAACACCCACTCTCTTCCAAAACTCAATCAGGAGGAAATAGAAAGCTTGAACAGACCCATCACCAGCGAAGAAATTGAATCGGTTATCAAAAATCTCCCAACAAATAAGAGTCCAGGACCAGATGGTTTCCCAGGGGAATTCTACCAGATGTTTAAAGCAGAGAAAATACCTATCCTTCTCAAGCTATTCCAAGAAATAGAAAGGGTAGGAAAACTTCCAGACTTATTCTATGAAGCCAGTATTACTTTGATTCCTAAACCAGACAGAGACCCAGTAAAAAAAGAGAACTACAGGCCAATGTCCCTGATGAATATGGATGCAAGAATTCTCAATAAGATACCAGCAAATCGAATTCAACGGCATATAAAAAGAATTATTCACCATGATCAAGTGGGATTCATTCCTGGGATGCAGGGCTGGTTCAACATTCGCAAATCAATCAACATGATACATCACATTAACAAAAAAAAGAGAAGAACCATATGATCCTGTCAATCGATGCAGAAAAGGCCTTTGACAAAATCCAGCACCCTTTCTTAATAAAAACCCTTGAGAAAGTCGGGATAGAAGGAACATACTTAAAGATCATAAGAGCCATTTATGAAAAGCCCACAGCTAACATCATCCTCAACGGGGAAAAAGTGAGAGCTTTTTCCCTGAGATCACGAACACGACAGGGATGCCCACTCTCACCACTGTTGTTTAACATAGTGCTGGAAGTTCTAGCATCAGCAATCAGACAACAAAAGGAAATCAAAGGCATCAAATTGGCAACGATGAAGTGAAGCTTTCGCTTTTTGCAGATGACATGATATTATACATGGAAAATCCGATAGACTCCACCAAAAGTCTGCCAGAATTGATACACGAATTCAGCAAAGTTGCAGGATACAAAATCAATGTACCGAAATCGGTTGCATTCTTATACACTAACAATGAAGCAACAGAAAGACAAATAAGGAAACTGATCCCATTCACAATTGCACCAAGAAGCATAAAATACCTAGGAATAAACCTAACCAAAGATCTAAAATATCTGTATGCTGAAAACTATAGAAAGCTTATGAAGGCAATTGAAGAAGATTTAAAGAAATGGAAAGACATTCCCTGCTCATGGATTGGAAGAATAAATATTGTCAAAATGCCAATACTACCCAAAGCTATCTACACATTCAATGCAATCCCAATCAAAATTGCACCAGCATTCTTCTCAAAACTAGAACAAGGAATCCTCAAATTCATATGGAACCACAAAAGGCCCCGAATAGCCAAAGTAATTTTGAAGAAGACCAAAGCAGGAGGCATCACAATCCCAGACTTTAGCCTCTACTACAAAGCTGTCATCATCAAGACAGCATGGTATTGGCACAAAAACAGACACATAGACCAATGGAATAGAATAGAAACCCCAGAACTAGACCCACAAACGTATGGCCAACTCATCTTTGACAAAGCAGGAAAGAACATCCAATGGAAAAAAGACAGTCTCTTTAACAAATGGTGCTGGGAGAACTGGACAGCAACATGCAGAAGGTTGAAACTAGACCACTTTCTCACACCATTCACAAAAATAAACTCAAAATGGATCAAGGACCTGAATGTGAGACAGGAAACCATCAAAACCTTAGAGGGAAAGCAGGAAAAGACCTCTTTGACCTCAGCCGTAGCAATCTCTTACTCGACACATCCCCAAAGGCAAGGGAATTAAAAGCAAAAGTGAATTACTGGGACCTTATGAAGATAAAAAGCTTCTGCACAGCAAAGGAAACAACCAACAAAACTAAAAGGCAACCAACGGAATGGGAAAAGATATTTGCAAATGACATATCGGACAAAGGGCTAGTATCCAAAATCTATAAAGAGCTCACCAAACTCCACACCCGAAAAGCAAATAACCCAGTGAAGAAATGGGCAGAAAACATGAATAGACACTTCTCTAAAGAAGACAACCAGATGGCCAACAGGCACATGAAAAGATGTTCAGCGTCGCTCCTTATCAGGGAAATACAAATCAAAACCACACTCAGGTATCACCTCACGCCAGTCAGAGTGGCCAAAATGAACAAATCAGGAGACTATAGATGCTGGAGAGGATGTGGAGAAACGGGAACCCTCTTGCACTGTTGGTGGGAATGCAAATTGGTGCGGCCGCTCTGGAAAGCAGTGTGGAGGTTCCTCAGAAAATTAAAAATAGACCTACCCTATGACCCAGCAATAGCACTGCTAGGAATTTACCCAAGGGATACAGGAGTACTGATGCATAGGGGCACTTGTACCCCAATGTTCATAGCAGCACTCTCAACAATAGCCAAATTATGGAAAGAGTCTAAATGTCCATCAGCTGATGAATGGATAAAGAAATTGTGGTTTATATACACAATGGAATAGTACGTGGCAATGAGAAAAAATGAAATATGGCCTTTTGTAGCAACATGGATGGAACTGGAGAGTGTGATGCTAAGTGAAATAAGCCATACAGAGAAAGACAGATACCATATGGTTTCACTCTTATGTGGATCCTAAGAAACTTAACAGGAACCCATGGGGGAGGGGGAGGAAAAAAGAAAAAAAAAAAAAAAAGAGGTTAGAGTGGGAGAGAGCCAAAGCATAAGAGACTCTGAAAAACTGAGAACAAACTGAGGGTTGATGGGGGGTGGGAGGGAGGAGAGGGTGGGTGATAGGTATTGAGGAGGGCACCTTTTGGGATGAGCACTGGGTGTTGTATGGAAACCAATGTGACAATAATTATCATATATTAAAAAAATAATAAAATAAAATAAAATAAAGGTGAAATTATGAAAAGTCAAACTTTAATCACTAGAAGAACTTATAGAAAGCTGTATTTATCCATCTTGGGGTAAAATATTTTTAACCAAGTCACATCACAAAGAAGATAATCATTAATTTTCAAAGCATTAATTTAAAAATATATTAATTTTAAAACACCATAAGGAGAATAAATGGGCAAGGCACAAGAGGATATTTGCAAGACAAATAAATTATTATGAACTTATATGCAAAATATATAAGCATTTCCACGATTTCAATTGTGAAAGGACAAACATGCCAAGAGAGTAACTGCCAAAAGTTGTGAATAAGCATTTCACAGGAAAAGAATCACATGTGGCCCATAAACCCATGGAAAAGATGCTCAACCTTATAAATAATTGTACAAACACATTAAAATTCTACATCTTATACCCAATAGCCTGATAAAAAAGTAAAAAGTCTGGCAATGCCCAATATTGGCAAAAATAATGCAGACTCTGCTAATGAGAGCATAAATGGGTATCAACGTTTGTAAATCAATTTAACAACATCTTTTAAATAAATGATGTATCCTCTTTGATCCAACGATTTCATTTCTCCCCATGCATCCTAAAATAATTCCTTGAATATGTGTAAGGAGAGATGTAGAAGAATATTTATTGTAGCATTGTCTTGTGATAACAATAAAAACAATTGGCACAACTTAAATTTGGCAGTAAAATAGAAAAATAAATTATGGTACTACAGGAAAAATATAGCAGTGAAAATGAATATATTAGAAAGACAGGAGTCATGATGTATAAATCATGAAAACAAGTCAATAAAAAGAAATTGCGAAATATATAGTAGTCCTCATATAAAGCATATTTTATAGGTACTTAAATAATTGGTAATGATAGAAACTATGAAGGGAATGGCAGATGCCATATTCAAGCGAGTGTTTACTTATATCTGGGATGAGGGAGGAATAAAGAAGATATTTATCTGTATTTTCTGTTGACTGTATTTAAAATATTATGAGACAAATATTATAAAATGCTAATCTTTAAGGGGCAACTTAGGTTTAATGCTAAGCTTTAGATAGTCATGTTTTGGAATTAGATCATTGCATTCAAACCCAAACTCTGCCACTTGCTAGCTGTGTGACCTTAGATAAGTTACTTAAATACGCTGTGGCTATTTCCGTATTTATAAAGGGGAGTGGTAGGAGAGTACACCTCATAAAGTTATGAAGATCACATGAGTTAATATTTACAAAGTGCTTAGGACATAACACCTTTATATGGATTTTTGAGAGATGTAAAATTAATAAAATGGATAGTGTGTGTTTGGTTATTAACTAAATAATTTTTACAAAAAATAATTTAGATAATTATCATAATGGCAGTTTTAAAGCAGTTATATGGCCAAGAACAATTTAATAAACAAAAGTAGAAACAAGTGTCCATTTCCTTCAAGAATCCTGGATATGAAAATAATAGTGGTTAATCTAGGAAGACTTTTGCAGATTCTATATGAAGGCAGAAAGAACTGGGTGAGACAGTAGACAATTCTTGAGAGAAGGAAGAAGACCAAGGCCATCCACTAAAATTGGAAGCTGGTTTAATCCTGAACCTAATTAAAACTTTATTTTTGCCAAGGACTAGGGGACTTTAAGTGAGAGATGGGAAAAATACAGAGAAAATTTTAAGAAGTGTTATTAATTCTGGAAAAGAAGGTGACAGAATTCCTAACTGAAAGCCTCTTCTGACAACTACAAGAAGGTCCCTGAAGACAGTTGTTAAAATTTGACAGGAGAAGTACAAGTGATGAATTATGGTCAAATAGATCACATCTCAAAATTACTGTCTTATAATATTTTCCATCAGAATCATGGAACACAGCATTGAGAAGTAAATAGTGAAGATCAGCTGATGAAACCATCTCTGTATAATTGTTTTATTGAGAAGCACTATAGAATACTGACTGGAGTGGCAGGCTCTAGGGTTCCAGTTAAGACTCTATTCTTGGCTGAGGTATTTAATATCTCTTGATTTGTGTTACAGTATCAGTAAAATGGGCACAAGAATAGAATTTACATCAAAGAGTTGTGATAAAAGCACGAAAAGAAGTAACTGAAACATAGCCGACAGAAGACAAATGTTATCATAATTGCTTCTATGACTTTCTTATTAAAATAATTTTTTAATGTTTATTTATTCATTTTGAGAGACAGCACATGTGCAAACAGGGGAGGGGCAGAGAGAGTATCCCAAGTAGGCTCCACACTCATCAGGGAGCCAGGTGCAGGGGTTGGATTTCACAAACTTTGAGTTCATGGTCTGAGCCAAAATCAAGAGTCAGACGCCTAACCGAATGAGCCACCCAGGTGCCCCATTGCTTGTACGATTATTATTACTTCTGAGTACAATGACAAAATCCTGAATCTGTGCCTCAAGATTATTTGTTTTTTAATGAACTAAGATTTGTTTTATTCTAGGTTTAATAAAGCACACATAGATTTTAAAAATCAACAACTTCAATATAAAAATCTGCATATGGGTAACTCATACTTCAGGATAGTAGTTTCCTTGGCATAGGCAAAAGTGATTAGGATGTAAGAAGTTAAAATATATCTGTATCATTTCATGTTTATAATCTATTTTTAAGTCTGAAATACTACATTTTTAAAGTCTGATCAATTGCTAATTATCACCATTTTCAGCATTTAGTATTTGGAAAACTAAACTGTGCTAACCACTTTGCATGCATTCATTCATTGTCCTTTATATTCTACACAACGTTTATACAAATTCTTCTCTTTTTATTCAGTATTTAATAGCAACACATTTTTTTTTTATTTTTTATTTTAAAAAAAATTTTTTTTAACGTTTATTTATTTTTGAGACAGAGAGAGACAGAGCATGAACAAGGGAGGGGCAGAGAGAGAGGGAGACACAGAATCTGAAACAGGCTCCAGGCTCTGAGCAGTCAGCACAGAGCAGTGCTGAGCTCGGGGCTCGAACTCACGGACCGCGAGATCATGACCTGAGCCGAAGTCGGACGCTTAACCGACCGAGCCATCCAGGCGCCCCAATAGCAACACATTTTTAAAAAGCAACTGGTGAAAAAAATGAGAAGGAATATTTTTTGAGCAAAAGGCAAAAGACACCACAGTTTGTGGCACTTTGAACTTCGAACAAATTGCTTAGCAACCTTCTTGGATAACGAAAGCACACTGTGGCAGAGAGTGGGGCCTGTTGCTTGATCCTGAGGTTGTAATGATAGCCAAGAGATGGAATTGAGAACTAGTTAAATTTTGATAAACCTAGGCTATTGGACATCATTTGTCTTAAAATTTCACAGTGAAGATGCTGACTGATCCTTTAGAAAGTACAGTTCCCCAAACCAGACTACCTTAGGGAGAGACCAGTCTGAATTAGGAACAAAAATTAATTTTTGATGACAATTATAATAAGTTTTATTGAATGAGAAATAACTTTATTTCTACTTGTACTGATTCAAATTGCAACTGTTATGTCCACAAAGTTTCTATTAATACTTCTTTTAGAAATAGATCAAAATATACAGTTATCATAGTAGATCTCTGTTAAAGTAAATTTTAACTTATGGTGCACTTAATAATTTTAATGCAATGTATAATTTTTCACAATCTTACTTTGATTGATAATTTTCTTAGGATGACCTTTACAAATTTGATTAAGTAGGCAAAACATAATAATAAAATAACCAAAATCTGTTGAATCCATCCAGTGGGCTACAAATTCTACTTGTACTTTATACACTTTAACACTATTCAGTCCAAGGTTCATGCACCGTCCCCCCATATTTCACATATAAGAAAATGCAGGCTTATCTATCAAATTATTGTTAAATAAAAACCATGTCAATTGTAGAACTGTCTATTTCAAATTCCATTGAGACTTTCTTTGTTGGCAGACACTTTTCATTTTATAGAAAAGCACAAATTAATGAAGGTGAAATACATGACACTTGATTCTAAAGCATACTGTTTGTGTAATTTGTCCTAATTGTAACATCTCACATATGAGGTACGATGTCACTTTCTCTAAGAATTCCATAGCAAAAGGTGCTTTTTTAGTTTTGCCAAATAATTTCAGATATTTTATCATTTATTTTTCAAAACAACTCTGAAAGGGTTACATGGATTGTATAATGATTTCAATGTTGTGAAGACACCCAGAAACATGCTCAGTTTGCCCAAGGTCACAGAGCTAGTATGTGTTCAAAATTTGAAACCTGAACTTTTGATTGCCAGAGCAATTACATTTCCACAACTGCCTGTTATTTTCTACCATCAAAGAGACAATAATGTGTGCTTGGAATTTCGCAAAGTATTGATATCTCATTATTAGATTAATCATCATATATCTATGCTAATGCTCCATCTTTTCTCTTTGCTTCTTAGATATCAAAAGGATATTAATTTGTTTGCTTGTTTGTTATTTATTTTGAAATGCAATTTTTCTGGGGAGCCAGAGTGGCTTTGTGGGTGAAGCGTCTGACTTCGGCTCAGGTTACAATCTCATGGTTTGTGAGTTCTAGCTCCACATCAGGCTCTGCGCTTATGGCTTGGAGCCTGGAGCCCATTTAAGATTCTGTGTCTCCCTCTCTCTCTTCCCCCGCTCACAATCTGTCTCCCTCTGTCTCAAAAATAAATAAATATTAAGCAATATTTTAAAAAATGCAATTTTTCTCTTTCCTAAAAAGAACAGTGACTCAATATACAGTGGGTAGCCTTTGTAAAATCTAATGCAAGCTTGACAGAAAACAGCCTCAACACCATTTTCCAAAAGGAATACAATACTGAAAGGCATACTTTGATTACAAAGAAATTCAGAAGATTAGGGACTGCAATCATAGGAGAGGTTATAGTACATGCAACAAAAGTTTTCAGTAGAAACTGGTAGTTGTGGTTTTGCTTTCTTTGTCCTAAGTCTCCTTCCAAACCACTAGGTACTACCTTTGTGTGTTTGTTTGTTTGCCTTTTTATTTCTACCTACCTCCCACTTTTGGCTTCTTATATCTTCTTTAGCAAGTGGAATTGACACTATTTTCCACTGACAAGTGGCGCTTCACTCCATACAGAGAAGTCTATTTCATCAAGGCCTGGTATTTTGAAGGAAGAGAGAAAATAAAAAAGCTTTAGTAAAGGTACATCTCTTTTTAGAAAGATATTTTTGTCCAGTCACTAAGAAGATAAGATGGCATCCATAGTAATAAAATATATAATTGTAAAATTTGTCCCATAATCAGAGTGTAGATCATTTTAATACTAAACACTTCTAAGTATAGCAGTGTGCATTAACATTTAAATGGAAATACAGCAGTCATACTATCGTACTTGACTTGAAGTTTAGTTTTTCTTAATTAGTTTCCTACCATTATTTTTTCACTAGACAAATATATTTAATTTTGAAGTTTCATTTATGATAAGACTTAAATGTCTTGATTTTTAAATACTACTCTTTATTATAGGATAAAAGAACCATGATAGGGTGAGAAATAGAATTCAGATTTTAGTTATCAAATATTTCATAATAGTTTACTTCAAAATTCTCCATAGAAAAAAGTCATAGAGCATAAGTGTCCTGAATTAAGGCAGTTAAATTTAATTATTACTAAAAAGGATTTAAGTATTTTTAAAAGCCCCAGTAAATGTGAGCTAAACAATATTTTCAATTATATTAAAATAATTATTTGGGTTATTAGAAAAATCACTGTATGGTTTGCTTTCTCAGTGAATTATTTGAAACATTTTCTAGGTGGTCAATTACTTGGATATAATTTTATTTTATTTTTAATGAATATTCAAAACATATAGAAATTTGAATCACTTCATTATAATATAAAGCAGTTTTAGGACAATGTCCACATCAATGGGATCTCCTTCTCATCTATTACTGACTCCATTAATCACCCACCACTGATTCAACCAGCATGTGGGTACATATGATAGGGTCCAAGCAAAGCCTCAAGATCTCATGAAATCCTAGTGGAATGTAGGAGTACAAAGATTGCTCTCCTAAGGGTTAGGGTCAACCTGGAAACTAGTTTTAGAGAATCTGGACTTAAATGTAAGCACTAACTATTGTGAAATCTCATAATGTTCTTGCTTGAGTGTGTCTATGATTCCAGGTCACCAAAGTTAAGTAAATGGATAGGTGAACTTAGTTTCCAATGTTGGTGAGGCTGTAAAGTCACTAAGAATCAGGGAGGTAACTTTCTAGATGCTTCAAAAAAGGGACTGCATGTGGAAAAGTTATGATACACACACACACACACACACACACACACACACACACATATATATATATGTTCTCCAACAATTAATTATATATGAGCAAAATTTTCAGACATGAAAGATGCCAAATTGTTCGATTTTTTAAGCCTTTCTGTACCTTTAGTTAGGTACTCTAAGGAGAAGTTACAGTGGTGGATGGGATTATAAGGAGGATGTGCTTCCTGAGCCCCATTAGTCAACTGGTCAATCCTCATCCAACAGCAGCTAGATCTCGCTTGAGTTGAAGCTGATGGATTCCATAATTGGAGACCATTGGCCTATTGATACTTCACAAGCCACTCAGCTTCTTGGAGGGCAGGTGATAACAATGATCAGGATTATGGAAAAGTTCCAAAAGTTCACTTGCCATGCGTCCATTCGCAGGCACTATATCTCCATCGAGTGGTAAAAAATAATTGGTAAACCTAAGCAAACACAAGCAGGACCACTAAAGTCTCATTTATACTATACAAGAATGAACTTGAAATGTCCTGCTACGTTAGAAACTCACCCAGGCATTTCTGCTTGAGGAGAAAGAATATGGAATGGATAGCAAAAATAGTAGGAGTTACATATACCTTATGAACAATTATAGAAATAAGAACTGTAGCAAATATGACTCTTTTTCCATTTTCATTGCTTGGTTATGTAATATTTGAGTTTATTAATCATTTTTCCTCTATTTCCTATCTCTACTACTTTATATAAAGAGTATTAGTTATGGTTGCATTTATATCTTACTATGTATTACAGGTATAATAAATTAGTACATATATATGTCATTTATTTTAATATATTTATTTACTCATTAGATTACATAATATTCCAGTGAGATTATGACTGCACTGGAAGAAAAATTATACTGTCCCAAAATGGATACAAGTTATAGGGATATCTAGGCAAAATATTGTTAAGTGGAAGTATGTGCCTTTCCCCTTTGGAGAAAAGGTGAGTACATCTTCATTCATAAAAGGGGACAATTATATATTTTAAGGCAGAAATATGATGTATAATTGAATTCTAGGAGGATGGATAAGAACGAAAACCAGTCCAAGAGGTGGATATTGCCAGAGTCTGTTTACATTTCAACACCATTTTTGTTCCTTTTTAGGAACTCGGCAGTATCATAGGGGTTGGAAGACCAGAGACTACATTTCCAAGACCCTTTTGCCAGTATATTTACAAGGACTTACCAACAAGAGGCATATGTATAATGTGGGGTGTAGTGGACAAAGGAAAGCTGTTACAGCTCCAGCAGTGGTACTCCAGCAAATGGGCTTTGACATATGGAAGAATTAAGGTTTTGCCAGCAGCCTCTATATCATCTTCCTATGGATTACACATTTTCATGCCACAGGCAGCTGGGATCACTGGAGGCAACTCCCAGTTTTATTTCCTAAACTTTAATGAGTGTGTCTCTAATCTTTATGCCTCCAGCTCTTTCAACAGTTTTATAAGCCTCTCATTCACTATATGAAATCTCTTTCTCCTCAATGTTCCTGGGTTGTTTTCTGTTCTCCTGAAAAAAAAACTCAGTAATACTGGAAAGCCATCATAATGCTTGAGGAAATCTTCCTGCCTGTTCTGCTCCCCTCTACCATCTCCTATCTCCATCAAACTTTGTTCATTAGACACTGAAAGACTGCAGGAGAGTTTACCTGGTCTTGTGGAAGCTTCTGGTCTACTCGCCCATTCTTTTTTTTTTTTTTTTTTTTTTTTAACGTTTATTTATTTTTGGGACAGAGAGAGACAGAGCATGAACGGGGGAGGGGCAGAGAGAGAGGGAGACACAGAATCGGAAACAGGCTCCAGGCTCTGAGCCATCAGTCCAGAGCCCGAAGCGGGGCTCGAACTCACGGACCTCGAGATCGTGACCTGGCTGAAGTCGGACGCTTAACCGACTGCGCCACCCAGGCGCCCCTACTCGCCCATTCTTTACATTGCTCAGAACTTAGCCTTATTCTGCAGGAAAACTGACCATACATTTCAGGCACTTTCCAGTTTTTCATCCTAGAAGAACTAACGAAAGCTCTATCAGTCTTTTTTTTCTACCAGAGGCTCAGAGTTCTCCACCAGAATCAGCAAATGCCCTAAAGGAAAGTTTTCACTGGTAATTCTTTGCTCACCTAAGAATGGTTCTGCTTTTAGAATTTTTATGTGTCGGGTTCCCATTCCTTCCACAGTTCTCAGATGCCTTTAAAGCCCCTCCTGTGTTTTGCAATGTAGCTGACTTTTGTTTTCCCCTCCACTGGAGCATTGGCTATGAGTCCACTGAGCCAATAGTGAACTTTCTATTACCAGGAATGCTAAATTACAAATTAGATAAACACATGCAAGGCATTTTATTGAATGATTATCATCTTGATTATGGAGAAGTTAATATACTCTAAACATGGTATGTGTTTTCTAAGTAATTTTCCAATCTGTGGCTCTATGACCATATTTCTATGTGATAACTATATTGCTAAAACAATTACTTGCAACATCGCATATCATGTGTGTACTTATGCATACACATACAGTAGAATTGTATTAATGTAATCTTGCTTGTGTTATTTTCTCTTCTTATAAATTAATTATGTTATACAAATCCTTTAAAGGAAATTAAAGATGTGTACACATAGCTATTGCATGTTTGGGAATTTCAGGACAGCAACCTTGCATCAGAATCACCTGGGGACATTAACTAGTGGAACTATGTGTCTTTCTCTGGGGAAAAGTTGAGTGTGTCTTCATTTGTCACTGTAAGGTAGAAGTATGATGCCATATAACTGTGGTGTAGGAGGACAGAAAAGAATGAAAACCAGTCCAAGAGGTTTTAATCTAAAGCACAGATTGCTAGCCTCACCCTAGAGTTTCTGAGTCAGTAGGTCTGGAGCAAGGTCTGAAAATTTGTTTTTTTAGCAAGTTCTCACCACTAATGCCACTTCTGGGGACCATACTTGGAGAATCATGAGTATAAATAAGGAGGTTTATGATTTTGGCTTTATTTTGTGTTTATATAAACCTAAAATGTGAATAGTGTAAGTTAGGTCAGAATGGCCCCATAGCTTATGGCTCTGCTTTATAATTTGCACTTACAAATGGACTATCAGTTGGTTATATGATCAGCTATTTAAATATTGATGAGACATTTTTTCCTCACTGCTCTTCTCAGCTATGCCAGCTTGGAACTCTAAGCAAATCATTTTGTCAGTCTCCATGTAATGCACATTGCTTTCTCTTTCTCTCTGTCACTCTATCTTCCTCCAATAACTTCCTGTACTTGCTGCTTACCTCTGAGGGAATAATAGCAGCTCAGGTCATCCATCAAACCGGTGCTCTGTGTCAGCAGCTTCTCAAATGATATAAGGTGATTCTTATATGACATAACCATCAGAACGCCACAAAGAAGTCACAGTTGTCAACTTGGGTCATAAACCACAGGAAATCTCATTGAGCCTTCTAGTAACTGCCAAGGCTAGTATTAAAGAGTCAGAAGGATGGAAAGTTAGCATGGTGACAAATGGCAGGTAAATATGTCTTTCAATATTAAAATGTTTACAGTACAGCATCCATATTATGGCCACTATTGTTACGGTTATGTCACCATATTCCTGATTTCTAGAGGTAAGATTTATAACACAAATAGCATTCTCAGAGATAATTCACATGTGCAAAATATATTTGGAGATAAAACTACTCATTTAAGCATAAAGGATTTAATTTAGATAAAGGTAATAAAGATGCATTTGTTTGGGGCCCATTGCCCAGGTATCTATATTCCTTCCTCCTTCTGATAAATAGCCTTTGTTCTGAATATGCCAACCCAATATATTTAGTATTTTATTTTAAATTTATGTATTTATTTTGGGAGAGAGAGACAGAGAGAGTGCATGAGCAGGGGAGGGGCAGAGGAGGAGGAAGAGGAGGAGGAGGAGGAGGTGGAGGGAGAGAGAGAGAGAGAGAGAGAGAGAGAGAGAGAGAGAGAGAGAAAATTGCAAACAGGCTCTGCACTCCCAGTGCAGAGCCTGACATGGGGCTCAAACCCACAAACCCTGAGATCATGACCTGAGCCAAAGTCAAGAGATGGACGCTTAACCGACTGAACTATCCAAGTGCCCCGACATATCTGGTAAATTTTATTAGTCAAGTAAGTTTCATGTAATTGTAATTTCATAATTTAAGGAGAACAAGATTTTTGTCTTACTACTTCTTCCTTTTTCTTTACCTTTTAGTAATTTTTTTTTTTAATCTGGCATTATTTCCAAACTGGTTAAAGAAAGAAGAAAAAATACCTTGAATGTTTTTGTCTGATCCACAGAGGACCTATTTGTCCTTGTTTATAAACATGTTTTCTAAACCAAATCGACATGTATTATTAAAAATAAAAAAAGAAAGAAAAGAAATAGAAAAAGCTCTCTATGTAAAAAAAATGGTACTGAGCAAGGTAAGAGTTATTAAAGTTGAAGAGAGTAAAATAAAACACTTAGATTTGAAATGCAATTTTAATGTAAAAATAAACTCCTTCTGAGATTTCTTAATATTATTATAATGATCAAATGTAGATTGAACATCTTTGTCTCTTAAATTTTCTTGTATATTTGATTCCTCTGCCATGTTTGCTAGATAAGCTGTAAGATTATCTGAACATATTTTTAAGTTTTCCAACATTTTTTGTGGTAGAAGTGACAATCATAGTTTTAATCTCAAAAGACTTTTTCATATTCTTTATGTTATTTTTAATAGCATCATTTTTGTTATTTTAAGGATGTAATTTCTCTGATTATTTTCCAGTATATTTCTCAGGGGTTTTTATTTGTATTGTTTTCTCTCCTTTTCTTACACTGCTGACTAAATTACTTATATATTTATTTATTTAGTGTTGAAATTATCTTCCTTTTGATGTTTTTTTTTCTTACACATGCCAAATTATTGTCATACACTTAATATTTAAGAAAGAAAGATTGGATACTTGATTGGGTTTTCTGTGCTGTCTGATCACTAGGAATGTTTCTTGACATATTTTTTTCAGTAGATGTTGCATCAAGAGGAGTAAGCTAAATTATACTGTACTATCAAACAATCCCATAATTATAGTGGCTTTACAAAAGTCTATTTCTTCTTCATGTTGAACTTCCATCTAGGATTTGGATATATGCTCTGTTTTAAATTGCTCTCACTTTGGAACCTATTCTGCCACAGCAGGTACTCTCTGGACTTCTGTTGGTCCTCGTGGAAAAAGAGTATTAGGGACTCTTCTGCCATGGTTAAATGCCCCAGCCTGGAATTGGCTGCTCATTGTCCATAATCAGTTACAGGGGCCACATTCAACCACAATGAGTTGATAAAGTGCAGTCCTAACATTTGCTTCTTCCTTTTTCTTAATGTTAATTATTTATTTTGAGAGAGAGAGAGAGAGAGAGAGAGAGAGAGAGAGAGAGAGAGAACACAAGTGGGGGAGGGCAGAGAGGGAGGGAGACAGAGAATCCCAAGCAGAATCCACGCTATTAGCACAGAGCTTGCTTTGGGACTCCATCACTCAAACCCCATGAGATCATGACCTGAGCCCCAAAATCAAGAGTCTGACATTTAACCAAGTGAGACATCCAGGTGCCCCTATCTTTTGCTTCTTGAAAGCCAAACCATAAAGAGAGAGATTTACAATAGTCATTAATTACTACCATAGGTCAGAATTTGACTGGGAGCTCAAAGCATGATAGAATGGGATATATTGATTCGTATACTTCAATTTATGATGCCTTAGTTGAGAAGCTCCTGTAAGGAAGTGGACCAGAATGGGAAAGAAGACATTTTTTCTAGGAAACAAAATACACAGCAGATCCTTGGATTTCTCCAAACTCTCTAATCAGTTTTATTGAAGAAAAATTGGCTGCTATTTTTCCTTGATGTAACTGCTAATTGCCCCAATTTTGCATAATGAATCAGTGGAAGAAAGGAATTAGATGTGAGCTGTGTTTTCAATCCTAACTTTTACCCTTACATAATTTTATACTTGCTGAATCAGATCCAAGAGCACTTTCAGTTATAGGTGAGGATTGTATTACAACACCTGTTACAGACCTTCATAACCTATATTAAGCAGTAGCCTTCTATAAATTCCACCTAATAAAAATGTTCGATCTAATTTGTAATTTGAAGAGATTTGTTGTTATGAATTGATTCTTGTGTATTTTTACATTTTAGTTTCAATAAGTTTTCGGGGGTGAAACTCATATGTGTCCAGTATTTCTGCCTGAAAGGAGAAGCTGTGGTTTTTTTTGTTTTAATTTTATTTTTAAGTAAATATTCATTTAGAATAGATTTAGGTTTACAGAAAAGTTGTGAAGACATGCAGAAAGTTCTCACATACCCATACCCAGTTTCTCCTATTATTAACATTTTATATTGGTGTAGTATATTTGACATAACAAATGAACCAGTATTGATACATTATTATTAACTAAAGTCCATACTTTAGATTTCCTTAGTTTTTAACCCAATATTTCTTTTCTGTCCTAGGATTCTGATCCCATGCAGGATACTATGTTACATTTGGTTGTATGTCTCTTTGGTTTCCTATTGGCTGACATTTTGTCCGACTTTCCTTGTTTTTGATGAACTTGACAATTTTTTTAATGTTTACTTTTAAAACTTTTAAATGTTTATTTATTTTTGACAGACAGAGAGACAGAGCATGAGCGTGAGAGGGGCAGAGAGAGAGGAAGACACAGAATCCAAAGAAGCTCGAGGCTCTGAGCTGTCAGCACAGAGCCCAACACGGGGCTCGAACTCACAGACCGCGAGATCGTGACCTAAGCCTAAGTCCGAGACTCAACCGACTGAGCCACCCAGGCACCCCTTTTAATGTTTATTTTTGAGAGAGCGAGAGAAAGCACATGCAAGTAGGAAATGGAAAGAGAGGGGGACAGAGGATCTGAAGCAGACTGTGTGCTGACTGGGCCACCAGGCCCCCCAAATTTGACAGTTTTGAGAAGTGTTGGATCCTATTTTGTATGATGCACCTCTCTTATTTTTTTTCTGCTTACTAATGATTAGACTAGGTTTTTTATTGTTATTGTTGTTTTGGTAGAACAATAATAGAAGTAGAATGGTGTTTTTGGTTTTTGGGGTTTCATTTGGTCACATCATAACAGGGATGGAACACAATATTAACATGGTATCACTATTGATGTTAATTTTGATCCCCTGAATGAAATAGTATTTGTCAAGCTTCAACACAATAAAGTTACATTTTCTCCCTTTCCATACTGTACTCTGGAAAGAAGTCCTTATGTACAACCCATATTGAAGAAGCAGAGAGTCAAGCATCGCAATCATGAAGTTGGAGTATCCATGTGGATTATTTAGAATTCTTTTGCATAAAATATTTGTCTCTTTCTCGTAATATTCATTTATTCAATCATTAGTTAAATAAGTACAATTACAGAAGTATCAATTTATTATTTTAAGTTATAATTGAATAATATTTTTTATTGATTGGTTTAGCTTTGTTAATTGAGAGTTTAGTATGTCCCTTTTAAATACCCCCATCAACGTGTGTGTGCATGTTTTCTGTTTTTCATCATATTCCTTTTGTTTTGTTTATTTGTTTGTTTTTGGCACTACAAGGTGCCTCAGGCTCATCAGTCATATTTATTACCTCATTCTGAGAATCAGCTTTTTTCTTCAAACAGCTGTGGCTCCTTTAATTGAAAAATGTATTGAAACCAAGGTCTGCAAAATAGATAAGTTCATTCCTACTAGGGGCCATTGGTTCTAGATCCTCTCAATTGACAGGGAAAAAAAAATACATGTGTAACCCATGAGTGTACATACACACAAATATATGGATTATGTGTATTTGTCTTTACCTGTATTGATAATAAATTAAACATAGATTCATAATGATGTCTTGACTTCTAATCCATGGATCATGTGTGGTTTATTCCTCTTGTTTGTCTATAACCTCAGAGTACAACAGTGAAAAAACTGGCCTTCACCATCTATGATTCTTTGACTTAATTATTTAATTCCAGCATATCTGAACAGTATTTTCAGAATTGTTCACCAATACCCCCATGAGAAGGAATTTTGTCAACTAGAGTACAGTTCTTATATTCAGTTTATGTTTCCTTGAGTCTTACAGACTGTATTCATTTCCAAAGATACTTAGATCAGCATCTTCTTCTCTCATGCTTTTCAGTGAGGTTGTTCATACATTTGTAAACAGATTCATTTGTCAAGAATGCATTCCAATCTGTGATATCTCAGTCTCCTAAATATATATTTTAATTTCATATGTTAAGGTTCATTCTTTGTGCTGTAATGTTCTATGGATTTTGACAAATTCACAGTGTCACTGCTCTATCACTACAATCTTACTTCTTGGCTTTCTATTCTCTTCCATTAATCTAGGTTTCTGTTATCTTGCTAATACCACATTGTTTGTATACTGTAACTTTACAGTAGGTCTTGAAATCTGATATCCTGAGTCCTTCAATTTTATTCTTGTTTTGTCTAATAGTTGGTTATCCTAGCTACCCTCGTTAGCCATCCTAGCTACCCTTGTTAGCTATTTTTTGTCTTTCTTTGTACACTTTAGAATGAGATTTTAGAAGTCTACAAAATAGGTCACTTGGATCCTGATTGGTATTGAGTTCAATGTATTAATTAAGTTAGGAAAGAATGACATTTTCAATATTGAGTTTTAATGCATGAACATGGGCTATTTTTCTATTTAGAATTTTTTATTACTTTCATGTATTTTATAGATTTTTGCATATGTATCCTGTACATATTTCTTTTAGATTTATACTTCACTATTTTATGGGTCTTTTATATGATGTTTTAAATTATCAAGTGCTCAATATTGGTATACATAATATGTAATGACTTTATACATTGATTTGTATAAATCTATTTTTTCTTTTTCTTTCTTTCTTTCTTTCTTTCTTTCTTTCTTTCTTTCTTTCTTTCT
>NW_024412396.1:20958803-20984358 GCF_014898765.1 Herpailurus yagouaroundi | reverse complement strand
TCTTTCTTTCTTTCTTTCTTTCTTTCTTTCTTTCTTTCTTTCTTTCTCTTCTTTGGGGGTAGGGGTAGATTCTTTGGGAGTTTTCTATATAAGCAATCATGTCATCTACAAAACAATTACTTCATTTTCTAGTCTGTATAATTTCTAGGCCTTTGAGTATGATGAAGATAAGGAATAGTTAGAGAAAACATCCTTGCATTTTTTTTCTGAATTTAATAAAAATTCTCCAGTCTGTAAACTCAAACTATAATGGGATATGTAGAGTTTTTATAGATGCCCTTTACCAAGTTGTGAGATTACTCTCTATTCCTACTCTGCAGAGATAATTTATGAAGAATGAGGATTGGATTTTGTCAAATGCTTTTCTGCCTCAGTAAGTATATTCCTACAGGTTTCCTTTTTTAGTCGGTTGATATCCTAGGTTACATTTCTTACATTTAATGTTGAAAGAATTGCATTAATGGAATAGATCTTATTTGCTTGTGGTGTATAACACATTTTATATTTCAAAAAATTAATTTTACTAAGCAGATTTCAGCTTTGATTTTCTATGTTCACTTGTGTCTCTAGATTTGGGGTAAAAGTTTGCCCTGCAATCTCAGTACCTGAAGGTTCCAAGAAAAGTCATTGATTTTTAGTGTTTCTTGTTAGGGTAAAAGTGGTAACTTCTAAGCTCTTTATATGTTGCAGCTGAAACCAGAAACCTCCCTGCATGCTTCCTCACATAGTTAAAAAATTTAATATCTTAATTCTTACAAATTATTAATTATTAAAACTCCAAATAGTTTCTGTAAATTACAGATTAATTTTATTTCCTCTTCCAACTTCAACTTTCCTACAGTTGCAGGTTAAACAATAACAACTAATTTTCTTTCTTGTTTCTTTTTATTCTTTCATATCACTCACTTTTCTGTTTCTCTTGTTAATAATAATATCTAAGCAAAAAATCAGTTAAATATGGTCAAGAAAACTAATCAGTAGTACTACCAAAAACATATTATCATCAAACTGTAGGACAGTCTCTAGCCATAGAATCCTCTCCTCAACTCATACTCAGCAATGCCATTAATTACATGGATAAATACTGATAATATTTGCCAAGTGTAAGTAAATGAGAAATTATTCTAGCATATCTGTGTCAAATCTGTATCACAAAATATCTAGACATAAGGGGATGATAAGTCTAAGATAACAAAAATAAATTTAACTGGAATGTCCTACCTTGTATTCCTTCCAAGTGACAGTTACTAATAGTGAAATAAAAGAAAATCCAGTTCAACAGACTATCAAGACATTCTCAGTTACAGTAAAATTTCCTCTGCATCCATCATTTCATATAATTTTTGAACAACCACATATAAGATACAGTAGTATAATTATTGTTTTTTTTTTAATTTTTTTCAACGTTTATTTATTTTTTGGGGGACAGAGAGAGACAGAGCATGAACAGGGGAGGGGCAGAGAGAGAGGGAGACACAGAATCGGAAACAGGCTCCAGGCTCTGAGCCATCTGCCCAGAGCCCGACGCGGGGCTCGAACTCACGGACCGCGAGATCGTGACCTGGCTGAAGTCGGACGCTTAACTGACTGCGCCACCCAGGCGCCCCTAATTATTGTTTTTTAATGTAAAATAACTGAGGATCCAGGAGGTTAACTTTTGTGGCTCAAAGTCAAACAGACAGTATTAGAACAAATACTTGAATCTATGCCATATGAACTTACTATGCAATAACAAACTAAAAAAAAAAAGCAATTGTTTTTGTGTCAACTATATTACTTATGGTTATGTTTAGTACTTTTGTGTGGCATTCGGAAAATCTCAGTACACACAGAGAAATGTATACTGTGTGGGTGAATACTTGGAAAGATGTCAAAAGAATAATCATTGAAGATGCTTGGGGGGAAAAAAAGTCCTAGTAACTCTCCTGACATGAAAACAGCCTTGGAAGAATATTAGTGATAAAAGTGGGTTTTAGCACCTTAACTTCTTCATATATAATGTTTTGTGACTTGTATCTAAGAAAATGATAGAAAAAAAGGAGGAGCTACTCTTTTCTCTAAAACTCACTGAACTGCAAGCTAGTTATTTGGCATGCATGATAGGAATCTCTTTCTAGATTAATTTTGGCTTCCTAGAAAAACAGTTGTGATCTATATTATCATTCTTAACATTAGTAATCCCTTGGCAAGTATTATATCTGTGTAGACATATGTGTAGAGAGGTAACTCTATTTTTGCAGGGTTTTTTTTTAGGTTTGTTTTTGTTTTTGTTTTGTTTTGTTTTGTTTTTTGTACACAACATTCTATTTCGCCAATGTTTCTACAAAGTTTCTCTCTCTCCAGAAAAATGGAATATGCTCTTTTTGGGCTGGAGGTGACATGGTGAGAAATTAGAACTCAAAGCAAAAATAGATTTAAAAAACCATAAAATTTGGATTCCATAATTTTTCAGGTACACAATAGTCTGCAAAGCCTGGTCAATTTTTTTTAGAAGAAAAACATAAATTTATCCTTTAACATATACTAACATATCAAGAGTGAGACCTACATTACCAGATTAAAAACTACTTCATAGTACAAGAAGAAATTCAAAGATTCATAGCAAATTAAGAATTTTGCTGATCCAGGGATTGTGGAAGGAAGAATAACAATAACAGAGTCTGAGGTGGGACAGGAAAGCTTTAAATTAAGATAGAACCCTTGCTATGCTGATAAATCCAGGGAAGTGTTTGGTATATTGATAGGTGGAGGGAAATGCCTGGGAAAGCTCTGGAAACCTTGCTTTCCATTTGGGACTGTGGGTGGAAACCTCTCAATGGGGAGGCCTTACACTAACGCAAGGTGGTCTCAGTAAGGAGAGAGGGTGGAACAGAATGAATACAAAAAGAGACAGATTATTCCATAGTCCCAAACTTCACGAAATTTTCTTGTGCTTCATCAGCACACATGATTTCTTATATGTCTTTGATAGAGGTCCGCCTAATCAAAAGCCTGTCAGCAAGAATGATAAAGTCCTTAAATTGCCACCACCCACCCTAGTAGGAGATGAGATGATTCTACAGCTGAGAATGTGGCATAGAAATAAATCCTGGGCCAGGGGCTGTAAAGAGAATATCAAAAGAGGCTTACAGGGCTTGGGGAAAAGGAGACTTAAGATGTTGCAGAGGTCTTTATAGAGGGCTATCAGGCCCTAAGCAAACCAATGACCAGATCAAGGGTTAAAGCAGCCAAGGCCTTCAGCTTGTCTCAGCCTTTTCTATCCCAGAGCAGCTCAAACCAGTCAGTCACAGAGGATACGATATGGAACCAGTACGCAAAAGCATCAATCTGTGTGGATGCTTCTTTCCTCTGCTGTCACAAAATTATGGAAAACAATGATTTTCTCCCTGTACAAGTAGCAGGGGAGGAGAAAAACCAAATGCAAAGCATTAGAGTCAGAAGAACTTATAAAGGAGAAGAAAAAATCAGGGTATCAAAACATATCAAAATAACTTGCTTTCCTTTTTCACCCAATCTAAATCAAGAAAATTAATCTGGATATGTCAATATTTTCTTTATAAAAAACATTCATATGCAGAAATATTATGAGTAATTTTCTTATTATGTTGCTGTTTGGTCTTGATTGCTTTAAATAGGAATATTGTGTTTTCTCTTGTTGAAATTTATAGGAAGGAATGTTAATATCAACTTCAAACTCCAATTCTACATATTTTGAGAAAGTTTTAAACATAACATAGTACAAAAAATACACTTTTTCATACATTTGTTTCTGGTTTTACATTCTAAAATATCATCATCAAGAACCTATGTACAGAAGCATATTAGCAATGCCAAGGTATCATATATTTGTTACATTATGAAACTTTAAATCAAATTTCACTTGCAAAGCTATACAAAAATAACATATTTACCAATTGTGTTGATTGTTGGTGATCATTCATCCTTTGTTAGAGAGTAAGGTGCTTATTTACTAATAATTCTGACACAGCTTGTAAAAAAAAAAAAACAACCACAAAAAAAAATGTACAAGGATAACAAGGAATACAGAAAACAAGTGCTTCTCCTATAACAATTTTAAAGATAACACACAATTTAGCTCCCAGTCTTAGGATAATGTGTTTGAATGTCACATGTGCCTGTTTGTATGTTACTAATTTCAGAAAACAACTGTTCCTGCTCGATGGGCAAGATATTCTTATCATATAAGCACCTGGGTTTTTTTTTTCCCATTCTTCCAATGTATAAAAACCTAATGACAGCCCTAATTTATTCTGAGATTTTTCTCCATTTTAACCAGCCAGAAATCTTACTTTTAATCCATAATAATGAGACTGTTAAAAATTTCTCTTCTTTTCAGGAAGAAATAGATGGTTCACTTAAAAAGACATAGGAATGTGTACAGCACACAGGAACCTGTTAAACATTCCTCTGTGGGAAGATTTAACATAAAAAGAATTCCACAGCATTTGTTAGTTAAAACTGACATCTTTAAGTAAGTAGACATTGAAGGTTACACACAAGCTTCAATTAAATTGCATACCTTGAGATCTGCTTGTACTCCTACACATATCAAAGTTAGGTTTACATTGATATAATCATTCTGAACATCGTATCACTGTAAGACATACAGCCAAGTATATTTAATTTTATCTATATTGGCCATGCATAGATTGTTTTGGGTTTTATTTTACAGTAAGGTGCAATTATTCACCACAATAAACTCATTCTTGTCCCAAGTTCATCTGGTTGCCTGTTCGGTTGTTGATGTTGTTGTTTTAGTTTCTAGAGTTCCTCCTTTACTCCTTTGTTCTTTTCCTCAATTATTACTTTCATCTTTGTTTTAGGCCTCTTCTACACTATGAATAATATGTCTGCTGTGTCCCTCTTGGAATAAAAAGGTTTATCATGCTGTGCCAGCCCCATCACTGTATTTTGAAAGATAGCAACCTTTTTATCAGTTTTTTAATTTCATAGATGGAAAAGAAATTTTTCCCCAAGATGGATCATATGCAAAATCTCACCCAGTCTGATTCGTATGATTTAAGACAACTCAGCAGATAAGATTTAGGCTTTTTGAGGTGATTTTATTTATACAAGATATTAGAGTTGATATTGTAATATTTTGAGAATTTAGGGTATATTGGGATGGACTGGATGTATTTTGAAGATGGGATGGAGATCTAAGAAAGATTTTAAAATAATAACTTCTTAAATATATAGTGCAGGATGAGAAAGAATGTATTCTAGTCCTAATCCCTTATACCTGATAACATGACCTTGTTTGGAAATAGGTCCTTTGTAGGTGTATTACATTAAGGATCTTAAGATGAGGTCATCCTGATTTAGCGCAGGCCCTATATCCAGTTACAAGTATCTTATAAGAAACACAAAAGGAAAAGACACTGAGATATCTTTAGGAGAAAGCCTGTGAAGATAGAGGAAGAAATTGGAGTGATGTACCTGCAACTCAAAGCATGTCAAGCTTTGAGACAAGCTCAAAGATTTGTCAGCAGGTACTATGAGATAGGAGAGTGGAATAGAACAGATTCTCAGAGTTTCCAAAAGGAACCAATTCTGCTGAAAGCTTGACTTTAGACTTCTGGTCTCCAGTACTAAGAGAGAATAAGTTTTGATCTTTTAAGATTTCAAGTTTATGCTAATTATTATGGCAGCCCTAGGAAACTCTACAATATTCACCATATGATCTGCAGTCAAACTCCAAGGTATTTACTTAATTGATTCTAAAACTTATCACCACATAAAATATATATGAAAATGTATGTAGAAGTTTTATTAATAACCACCAAACCTGGAATCAACCCTTCAACAGGTGACTATATACACAACTATGATATATCTATTCAGCAGATTATCTTTCTATGATTAAAAAAAAAAGGCTAACAAGCCACAGAAGAAATCGATGAATCTTAAAATGCATATATTGGTAAGTGCAGAAAGCCTGTCTTAAAAGCATACTGTATGCTTCCAATTATAAAGCATTCTGTAAAAGGCAAGTCTATATCAACGGTTAAAAAAAATGTTTGGCAAAGATTTGTGTGGGAGTGATATGGAGAACTGAGTAGAAGCAGAACAGAAAAACTGTTCTGTCTGACATTATAATGGTGAATACAAGATATTAAATACGTGTCAAGAATCCACAGAACTTTACAGAACAAAGATACAACCCTAATATATGCAATTAAAAAAATCACTTAGGAGTTTGGGGATTTTAGGATGGAATGCAAAATGTGATAAAAGAATCCACCTGAATTATTCATTCACTTGATGTTGTTCACGTTATTCATTCACATAGTCTTTCTTTACTCTTTTCTTTTTCATTTTTGTTCTTCTAATTGGATAATTTCAAATAATCTGTCTTCAAGATTGTTGATTCTTTCTTCTGCATAATCAAGTCTGTTCTTGAAGTTCTCTATTGAAATTTTCAGTTCCATCTTTGTATTCTTCAGCTCCAGGATTTGTTTTTCTATGGTTTCTATTAAACTTCTCATTTTGTTCATGCATTGCATGCCTGATTACATTTAGTTATCTATCTGTTCTCTTGCATTTTATTGGTTTCTTTGAGATGATTATTTTGAAATTTTGTTGGGCAAATTGGAGCTCTACATTTCTTTGGGGTCAGTTACTGGATCTTAATTACTTTTCTTTATGGCATCATATTTGCCTGATTCTTTAATTTTTTTTTAATTTAATTTTTAAAATTTTTTTGGGACAGAGAGAGACAGAGCATGAAGGGGGGAGGGGCAGAGAGAGAGGGAGACACAGAATCGGAAACAGGCTCCAGGCTCTGAGCCATCAGCCCAGAGCCTGGCGCGGGGCTCGAACTCACGGACCGCGAGATCGTGACCTGGCTGAAGTCGGACGCTTAACCGACTGCGCCACCAGGCGCCCCATATTTGCCTGATTCTTAAGATCTGTGTAGCCTGTGGTATCTGTACATTTGAATTAGCAAGTATCTCTTCCAGTTTTTACAGACTAGTTTTAGAAGGTAAAGCCCTTTTCCAGTTTCCTGGTTTGATAAGAATATTTCCAGAATTGCAGTCCTGCTGAATTAGAGATAAATATGGCTATTGCTACGTGGGAAATAGGATGTGGGGTTGGCAGGTTTATTTCTAGGGGTTCAGGTAGATGTGGATCTTGCCTGCTTCCTGGATAGACGGGACGGCCTCCATTACCTTGTGAAGTGAGTGGTCCTGGGATAAGGGTTCACTTCAGCGTCCTCATTTGGGTCCTCAGACAGTGGACCTATTACTACATATGAGGTCGGTGTGGCTCCCACCAGGTCCCTGGGGAGGACTGCTGCTTGGTCACTGGAGGGATTCCTGGGTGGGCAGGACTCCTTCTGGACCATTGCTGTGAGGGGTTGGAATCTAACCTCAGGACTGTTCCAAGTTACACAACCAAGACTGAGGTCTGTATATCTGGCTTTAGAGGCACAGATGTGTGTGTCTTCTACCAGTCCCCAGGAAGGCTGGATTGCATCCTGATTGTGGCTAGAGTGCTTGGAGCTGAATATAAGGCACTTCCAAGATCTTCTGAGGTGCATATGTGTCTTCTACCTGGTACCTCTGCAGCAGGACTTCTTGTAGAATGTGGCTGGGAGGGGCCAGAACTGAAAACAGGTTCTTTTCAAGGTCTCTGGGACTGCAGACAGGAATGGCTCTCACTGGGACCCCAGAACCTATGAACTTTCGGCAGACTGGCTGATTGTGGCTGTGTGAAAGTTGGAGCCCTCGGACTCTTTCAGGTCTAGAAGTGGAGGCAGCAGTTTGCCCAGCCTGATCCCTGTGCCAACAGTCCTGCTGATGAACTGTGCCTGGAGGGAGCTGATACCTGGCATAGGGTCCTTTTAGAATCTCTGGGGGCAAAGACAAAGGCATCTCCTATGGTGTCTGTATGCTAGCAGGACTATTCATGACTACAAATGGGATGGTCTGGCTCAGTTACAAGACCCTTGCAGAATCTACAGTCTGCCAAGTTTGGCAGGCTTACCTTCAGAGGCTTCTGGACAGAGGCTGGGAGGGTCTAGAGCCAGCTCACAGGCCACATCAGGAACCACAGCCAGGACCGAGTTCCACATGTTTATTACCCAAAGCATTGATGGGTGTGACTTCTCCCAGGTCCTTTGGCATATGGTGCTGGTGACAGACAAAGCCAAACAGAGCTGCAGCAGAGTTCTCAAGGGTAGAGAGTTTTTCTATGTCTGCAGCTGGGACCACAGTGGGCTTGTTAGCCACTTGGTTGCAAGCCTGACTTCTCAAAACAACTCTCCTCAGTCTGGGACTACACCAGGGTTTCACAATCCTGCCTGGACTCCAAAGATCCCACAAAAGCACTTTTGTACATAAATGGATAACAAATGATTGTTGTGTGGGTACAGGGATACACGCAAGAGACATCTTATTTGGCCACTTTTCTGATGTCACTAGGCTTCAATTTATATTTCTTAAATTGTATCCCCACAAATGGATAACAATGAGAAATGCTTGAATACAAACAATTTCAAGTTTTACGATTCCATAATAATGTCAACTATTACACAAGCATCATAATACTTTAATTTTGTGGTGGTAACTTTGGAGGCCTGAATTATTGTGTTATGTAATAAACCCACACCTACCAAATTATTAATAACTGTCAAATAATTGAATAAAATTTAAGACAAGTTTGTGCTGCAATATGTAGAGGTACAGACTCCACTTTATACATATGATAGAAGGATCGTTTGTATTACTGTAGACAAAATGTTATTCATTCTTTTAACTGATAAATAGGCTATATTGTGAATCAGTGGTCATAATTTTTATTGTTTTTTGCTTTATCTCCTTTCCGTAAAAATGAACTAGCAACTAAAAAATACTTCTATACAAAAATTGCTTATGAAAAAAATTGTGCCCTCTGAAATATATCACCAACTTGTATTTCACCTCTTTAGATGTGAAATGACCTTAAAATGTATATTTATTTTCTAATGAGTAGATGACAAATACTCAAACTTTAATAGCATTGCAGGTGGGAACCTTTTTCCTTTAATATCTAAAAGTAATGGAAATGAAAAATGTCTAACAATTTATCGTGTTTTGCCAACTGCATCTAATGAATACCAATTTCTGCAACTCTCAGCCCAAAATTTTAGTTTTCAACTTTCTTTGTCTCTAGTAAAATTTGGCACTGAGACAAATGCAGTAGTAATTGGGTTACCTTTTCATATTGCTTGCATATCATGCAATTGAATGATGGTTCCGAATATTTAAGACATCTTTGAATTTGGAACCTACTACAATATTGTCATTTATTTAATGATGGCGTTATTTCTCCTTTTCTCCTCTCTGTCCCCCTTTGTGATTGCAGTTAACTTTATGGGATGAAGCTGCCTTTCAATAATGACTGGTTTCATTTCCATTGTAAAAAGTTTAGTACTCTTGATCTTGCCTTTTAACTATATAAAAACATTTGAAGTACAAAAACTTATTTTCTAAATATTCTGTGAACCAATAGATTTAAATAAGTGACATGGCATTTATCTCATCATTTAGTATATGTGTAACCAATAAAGCAATTCATTAGCCCGTATGATTATTTGTTTTTTAGTTATATCACTTATATTGTTCCCTCAAGCATTTCTTCTTCTTGTTAAAGTAGAGCCTAATAGATGGTAGTTGTGTTCATTTAGGGGAGCTCAGATAAGTCTATATTTAATTTTTATTGATGCCAGCTTCTGATTTCTATTGAAGAATACAAATACATATACTTGATATACAACACAGCCTTAAAAAACTTGCATGCGTTTTCTAATTGTTGTAAGGATATGATTACACTAGATTACAATTACAGGAGAGATTTACTAAAAGTAAAGGTATGCTGAGCAAGAATGCAGAGTAGGTAGTGACTTAAAATGTATGATGATGACTGGATTTTTATAATATTTTCATTTCTGATTAATAAATTCTGTTATTTTCCAATGTCAATTACATTTTCATTTAAAAGGTCTTCTCTCCTTGTCATGTGTTAGCAGGACATTGACTTGATTTGATTAGCTGATTGATTCTAAAATTAGTATTTTGTTCATGAATATAAGATCTACATTTTTCTCTTAGCCCAATCCATTGATACTTATATTATCCAAGATACTTAAGAGAAAATTTGAATATATTTGATAATTAATTTAATGTCGCTTATATTCCTTAATATTCTGTAAAAGGTGTTATGGACACACCTACTATAACTTCTATTTATTTGTGCACTTACCCATAAGAAACACATAAACTGAATGAAAAATTTGAAATGTGTACTAAATTCTAAATGGGATGTGTATATACTAACTCCTCTATTCATAAAGATACCTTATTGAAAGGTATCTAAATACACATAAATTAATTCTTTCTCATGACCCAAAGTGGTTATAGGCATAAATATGTACATTTCTACTTAATCATTAATTGGCGAATTTAAATGCTGTTATGCAACCAGACACATAACTCAGAACCTTCTGAAGCAAAAGATTTCAGATTAGAAAAGGATGGAACAGGAGTAATGTCCTCTCACCAATTTTTGTTCTTAAACTTGGGAGATGGAATATTGGGGATTCCAAAATATTATATGCCTCTTATCTTTCTTATATAAAAGATATTAAAGGAATATTATAGAGCCTACTGAAAACAACAACTGCAGAACACTAAACTTATGTTTTATTTTTGTATTTTGAGAGAGAGAGAGACACTGTGAGCAGTGGAGAGGGGCAGAGGGAAAGAGAAAAAGCATCCAAAGCAGGATCCACACTCAGTATGGAGCTTGATGTAGGACTCCACACCCCACCTCAACCCCACGACCCTGGGATCATGACTCAAGCCAAAATCAAGACTCAGTCATTCAACCGACTGAGCCACCCAGGTGTCCCAACATTAAACTTATTTTGATATGGAATGTGAAAAGCTGTGAAGTAGAAAAAGGGATGTGATAGCACTCTTAATCTTTCCTGGAGATTTTTTTTTTCTCTGTAGGTAAGGAAGAATGGCTGTTCTATATACATTTGGGGAGAGATTATTTTACTTATCTTCTTATTATCCTTCTATGTGAAAGCACATAATCAAAACTGATGTATAATTGAAAGCAGGTCTCCTCCCTCACAACTAAGAATCAGGTTGATTAAATGAATAAGACTTTGAAGTAAAACATGAAAACTCCCTGTAAAACTTGCAATGTTTTAATTTTCTATTCAGAATCTCAAAACCTCTAATAGTGGATCTATGTTATTTAAAACTTGTCAACACTGCAGTTATTCTGATGAAATTACAATAAATGTCAGTGAAGGAGAATTTTAATAAGTAAAATAGTTTCTGAGTTAAGCATATTTTCATCCCCTCCAGAGTTTTGCCACCTGCTCAAGCAGTGCATTATTCTGTCTCAGAATAAAGAATATTCATATTTATCCAAAGGTGACAATTAAACTAGTTCAGTATTGGAGTCGTTTAAAGCATTAGGTTAGCGTTTAACTATGATCAATGAACTGTAACTTAGCCAAGATAGCCAAGACAGCATAAAAAAGTAGTGCAGGCGCTCTTGGAATGTGTTCACCGTATTAATAAAAGATCATTGATATCTCTGATTTTTGTATTAGATAACTTTTAAAAAATAATTCCTTGTTGGAGTGCCTGGGTGGCTCAGTCGGTTGAGCATCCGACTTCGGCTCAAGTCATGATTTCACGGTTCCTGGGTTTGAGCCCAGCGTAGGGCTCTGTGCTGACAGCTCAGAGCCTGGAGCCTGCTTCAGATTCTGTGTCTCCCTCTCTCTCTGCTCCTCCTCAGCTTGTGCTCTATTCTGTCTCTCAAAAAAAAATAAATGTTAAAAATTTTTTTTAAAGTATAAAAATAATTCCTTGTTTAAATTTCTTCTCTTCAATCTACACAAGGGAACATTTGTGCTAATAGGAGAAGATGCATAATGTAACATAAGGACTCTTATGTACGTTTGTACTTGCCTAAATTCATTAGCCCTTAGAATATTTTAATGAGGAAAAAGGTAATTGATTACCAGAAAGTAAAATATTTAGTAGATTAAACATAGAGAGTTGGCCTTTCCCTATCATTTTCACATTTATTTGCCACTAATGTTTAAGATTAAGGCTTTTTCATTTGCTACATATTGCTGCATAACAAATCACTCCATAATTTAGCAGTTTAAACAATATTTATATCTCACTGTTTCTGAGGAACAGGTATTTTGGAATGGCTTAGGTGGGTGGTTCTATCTCAGGATCTCTTAGAAGGTTGCAATCTCCATGTCACCAGAGGTTACAGTCAATAGAGGGCTTGACTGGGCTGGGGAATCCAATTCCAAGAGTGGTTTCATATATGGCTGTTTATGAGTAAGCTTCAGGTCCTCAGTGGCTCCTAGCACATGGTCACAGTTCCACTGTGACATATGCCTATCTGTAGGGATGCTTGAATGTCTTCATGGTATCCCCCCAGAGTAAGAGATTTCTTAGACCACAAGGTGGCCATAATGCCTTTGATTACCTGGTCTCAGAATCACACATCATTTTTCAATACCCTGGTTGATTACATAGATCAGCTGGATTTGATGTGGGAGAGGATTAAAGAGGAATATGAATACCAAGAGATGGAGTTCATTAAGGTCCATATTGGAGACTGTGTTCAATATTTAGTTTTAAACTAATATCAAGGAAGGTTGGAAATAAAATTATTAGTATTTTATACACATGAGCTTTTTCAGAACTCTTCCATTGCATTGGGACGTTGCTGAGAATGACTTTTAAAGAATTTTAAAATAACTTTTCAAAAGTTATTTTTCACTTTTCTGAATTTTAAAAGTGTTCATCAGGTCAAGAGACTTATCTCACAAGTTCTACTCATTTTCTCTTTATTGTGAATGTTTTTATCCAGTGATTTGCATAATCCCACTGTTTCAATATGCACATAGTTTCCACCCTTCCAGGCTTCATTCATGTCTTACCTTATTGACTATGAGACCACCAAAAATTCTAACCTACTCTAACAAATCTAACCACCAATTCAGACATGACATATATATATATATATATATATATATATATATATATATATATATAAACAAATGGCTTATATTTGTAAGGTGTTTTTCTCAATATACTCTCTTGAATGAATATCTTATACTCTTTTAAAAAAAATCATGACCTCACTCAGGGTAATCCTAAGTACAAAATAATATTTATGCAGTTGAATTATCTATACAAAGGCACCTGTCGGCAGCATCCCAGACAATACTCAGACAAATGCCAGAAGTGCTTCAGCTTATCCGTCCCTTGAGGAAGAGAGAGATTCTTCAGATGAGCGACTACCACTGCCATGGCTTTACCTTATTCCATTATTTGCCACTAACTCATGATGATTTTCCTGAAGAAAAAAACAAAAAAAACAAAAACAAAAGCAAAAACATTTCCTGTTGATAACAATAGCTTAAACTAAGTTCTAGAATATATTTTATTAGACTACTGTCCAGTCAGTTTAACTTTCTTCTTAAAAGATTCCTTTTAAATTTGAACTGTTATTTTCGAAAATCTTAATCCTGGGGATTTTGTCATAACTCAATTAGAACTGACAGCACATTTCAAATTCCACTTTTACTTTAACAAATTACTGTACCGAAGTTCCTTCAGGCTGTACTTTGATTATTAATTAGCACACATATCATGTAGCTAAAGGAAGATAGGCATTTTATGGCAAGGTTTTTCTCCTAATTAAGTGTAACAGCTTATTTTCCAATGACTTTGAGGTTAACTTTTAAAAATAATTTTAACTCCTTCTTTATTTTTCTTAGTTGTAGCACATAAACTTCTGTGGTTTTAGCTGTGACTTGTGGTAAATATTATTACCACTTATACTCCAGTAACAGTTTTGATCTAAAAAAGCAGCTAGCTTTTATTTGATTATTGCCTGATACTCATTAAACTAAGTGCTTGGTTGAGTTTACAATGTTTACAGTGTTCTCTAATCATATTTTTTGAATTATGAAAAATCATATGATCTTTCTAGCCATCTGTTGGAGAAGATAGGTTACATCAAATGTATACTGTAGGAAATTAGGAAGCTTCTATTAACTTATCAGTGATAGATGCATTCTACAATACCAGTTTGAGTTCCAAAGCATGTTTACAAATGGTTTCCAGTCTCATTTATCCTATAATGTTCTCTTCTCCTCCTGGCTTTCCCCTTCCTATGCTGACTCAAGAAAACACCTGAATTCTGATTCTTATTCAAAAAATTCGGCATACTTTCTCCCAGGTTTGAACCTGGAGTATTTTACAACTACCAGTTGTGCCATGTCACCTGCCTTGGAAGCAGCTGAACAGATGTCCCAAGAAATTCTTCACTGGTGGGTGGCCAGTGCTACCTCTGTTCCCCCTAGGACACATTGTTTCTTCTCCAGGCAAAGAGACTGCAGCAGTCTCCTGCTCACAAGCAACTACTGTAAATGATTGCTACCTTTACAGTCTTCCAAATTGTAAGAGAAGGGAAAAGATTCTTCGCATCAGCCATATAGTAGTATGATCAGGTGAGGATATTACATATAGAATCTGGCTGGTTGCTATTTAAGTTTAAATTTCCATAAGGAGATTGGACCATACTAGATTCCTGTGTCAACCACATTGTAAATGTAGTTTCACATTCACAACTGCCAGTCTATTTCTGCAGGATCAAGTCCACACATTTCATTTCTTTTACTTTCAGATGGTAGTTTTTATATCAGGGACTCATTGCTCTATTGAGCAGAGTGGTTCACCGTTCCATGTTTAAAGAAATACAAATTTCAGGAGAAAGGTAATGAGGTCTTTGTTCTTGTCTTCTAGGAAGGCATCTTGGCTGTTTATAAATAATTGTCTCCTCTGCTCGTCAGCAATCACTAAGTATGCAAATATATTTTTCACCCAGAGAAAAAAATACATCCCCCTTCAGCAGACAAACTGATACATATCTGAAACCCTACATACAGATATCTGTATTAGTGTGTTTGGGGGGGGGGCGGGGAGTGGGTGTATAGTTGTTATTCTTACTGCATCCTTCATTAAAAATTCCAGGTATAAACTGGAAACATATTAAAATACAACTGCCAACAGGGATAACTTTAGACAGCAGATAAAAGCAAGAGTTTTATTTTCCCTCTTCTGTATTGATAGCACTTTTTTGGATACAAGCACTCTATTTATAGAAAGAAATGAAAATAATAATGACAAAGGAACAACTTATATAACTATATTTTAAGAGACAATAGTAGAGTCTTATGAACTCTCCTAGAATCTGAAATATGATCACTTTGAATCATGCTCTTTGTAAAATGGTATAATGTTAAATCAAGTACCGATAAGAACAATTTTTTGTAGTTTACC
Source organism: Herpailurus yagouaroundi (assembly GCF_014898765.1). Classification (NCBI taxonomy): domain Eukaryota; kingdom Metazoa; phylum Chordata; class Mammalia; order Carnivora; family Felidae; genus Herpailurus; species Herpailurus yagouaroundi. The sequence goes on along the minus strand of NW_024412396.1, from coordinate 20,968,957 downwards.
TCTGCTGCTATCAGTTTATATTCCACACCTTTGTTATGCATTTACTGATAACAAAAACCTGTTATCTTTGCTATCATGGATTTCAGATTATTTTACATCAGGGGGTTGTTCACTGATGCTATTTTCAATTTGCAGTCTAGTGGTGGGCTTAATGAACCACTTAAAATACAGCAGATTTTCATCCCTAAGTTTATCTCCTATATAACAAAGTCTAAAATCTTATGGTTGCTTCCCAGGTATCATAAACAAAATACAACTGGTTTATTTCAATATTTCAAACTATATGACATATATAAAAGACATTAACTGCATCTCTTTCAGTAGTCAGACTGCCACATATCTATATGTCTATGAATGAATCAATTACATTTAAACTAATAAATTTAATAATTATTGAATACCCTTATATTCATAACACTTGATCAGTGCTTTGAGATATTTAGAACTTTAACATTTTATGCAATAATATAGTTATGAATAAAGTTGGATACCAATGAAACACAATGATAAGATAAAGTACAGGAGAAATATCATAAATTATTTACTGATTTAACAAGTAGGTAACATACTAAGTAGAGCAAACTGATGAGAATATTGTAACATCACAGACAGGCTTTATTTTATTTTTCAATTTTTTTAAATGTTTTGTTTGTTATTTTTGAGAGAGAGAGACAGACAGAGCATGAGTAGGTGAGGGGCAGAGATAGAGGAAGAGAGAATCCAAAGCAGGAGCCAGGCTCTGAGCTGTCAGAATAGAACCTAATGTGGGGCTTGAACTCAAAAACCTGTAAGATAATGACCTGAGCAGAAGTCAGATGCCTACCCAACTTAGCCACCCAGGCACTCCCCATCATAGATAGGCTTTAAACAGAAATATCACATCAAAGTTTTTCTAGTTAATTCTATCATTGTAATAGTTCAAATAATAATTTATAAATCTTTCCAAAATTTAATTGTGAGAACATTCTGAATATAGAAAGCATAATGCTAATGAAATAGCATCTATGTTGATTTATTTGTAGACATGCAAAGTGTCTACTCTCTTATCCTGCTTTCTTGAGAACTTCCATCTAAGAACTGATGTCACCTAACAGGAATGAGGAAGCATTGCTGTTTATAATCACGCTAGTCATTTTAACAATGGCCAATGAAGTCTCCAAGAATTAATATCAACTTAGAGATAAATTTAATCTAGTACCAGTTCTAGTTGTTATTATCATAAATTTTGAGCTGTTGTCTTTTTTACACAATAATTAATTTTAATAAGATATAAATATGATAAAATGTACAGTTAAGTCTATAGTTCAATGAGTTTTGAAAACTGCACATGGCCATGTAACACATACTGTTATCAAGATGTGGACTTCCTGTTGTTCTTGTACGTACGCCCATTCAAGTAAAACCTCTGCACTTCTGACTCCCAGATATTATTTCTGTCATCATAGATTTGTATTGCCAACCCAATTGGGATTGGGTTCCGGCAAGCTGTACTTTCTTTTGTTCCATTCTATTTCTCACCACAATAGCTATAGTGTTGCATATATCAATAGTTTGTTCCTTTTTATTGCTGAGAAGTATTTTCTTTTATGAATATGTCACAGTTTGTTTTCTTAATTCTTCTGTTGATGAATACCTATTGGTTATTTCTAGATTTTGCCTATTTTAAATAAAACTACTACAAAAAGTCTTATTTAAGGCTTTTGTGGTCTTGTTTTTATTTTTGCTTTTTCATAAATAACTAGAAAATTTATGGGTCATAGTTTTAAGAAAGTGTGAAACTGTTTTTTTAAGTAGTTGTATGTTTCTGTTGGCAATTTGTGAGTCTCAGTTGCTCTACAAACTTATTATCATCTATTGTTGTCAATCTTTTTGAATTACCATTCTAGTGTATGTGTAGTGTTACATCATTGTGGGTTGTTTTGTCTTTTTTTTTTTCATTTTTGGTGACTAATGATGTTTATCATTTTTTATGTGCTGATTGGTCATGTGAGCACCTTCCTTTATGAAGTGTTTAAGACTTTCTTGCACAGGTTTTTCTTGATATAATTAGTTATAGCAGAAAGAGGGAGAAGGCCAAAACCAGGAAAATTATAAATTATTTCTGTGCTGTATAGTCCATATGAAAATCTTTATTTTATACTTTTTAACTGTGTTCTTGGATTATCTAACCATTGTAGTTACGATGTATGTGTATATATATATATATATATATATATATACACACACAAAATACACCTACACTATGTATACACACACACACACACACACACTCGTTGAAATTTCCTCCTCTTTTTCTTTATGTGTTTTCCCAATGTGTAATTGGATGGTAAATAGTCTATAGAATTCAATGATTTAACCATATTTGTCTTAAATTAATATTCCAAGCAGACATAATTATTTAATTATATTTTTCTACAATACTTGTATAATGATATTTTGCATACTTAAATTTAACTTTATAAATTCTCTAATTCCAGTATAATACTTTCATGGTTTTATATTTGAATTAAACAATCTTTGATTACAGTCAACACAAAACTTACAAGTAAAATTTATCTAAGTATATTAATTATATAATATTCAATGTTGTATGCAAAGCAAGATGATAATGTGTTGCACATTTAATGTTAGTTATTCTTGAAAGCTGGCATTTGATATTTTAATTATTCACAAATTCTAAAATGATTTGTGTAGTACCTTGAAAGAGTATATTCAGGAAATGCTTTCTTTGCATAGCTGAGATTTCTGTACCATACAAATCATGCTGGCAACCATATTTGTAGCTATATGAAACCAACTGTTTGGGACAATATGGTGCCAAGAAGCAGAGACAGGAATGAAAGGGAGTCCTGGAGGCTTTAATTTTTTTGTGTTCTAGTTATCTCCTAAGTCCAGATGCATTTTAAAAAAATTTAATGTTTATTTATTTTTTGAGAGAGACAGAGCATGAGTGGGGGAGGGGCAGAGAGAGGGAGACACAGAATCTGAAGGAGGCTCCAGGCTCTGAGCTGTCAGCACAGAGCCTGACACGGGGCTCGAATCCATGAACCCAGAGATCATGACCTGAGCGGAAGTCGTACGCCAAACCGACTGAGTCACTCAGGCGCCCCTAGATGCACTGTCTTTGATGTGAGACAATAGTTTTCTATTTTGCCTAAATTTCCCACATGCTGTCTGTTTCATTTATGTATAGAATATTTGCTATCAGTCACTGATCAAAGCATTGTGTAAACATTGACCCACGACCGATTTATTTCTCAAATATTACATAAGAAAACTGAGTACCAGGGACTTAAAGTAATATGCCGTTTGCAGTTACCTATTGCTGCATAAGAGACCACTTAAAACTTTAAAAAGACAACTGTTTGTCTATAATGCTGTGGGTCAGCACTTTTGTCTGGGCTTAACTGGGTAGTTCTTTTGTTGGTTTCACCTGGGATCACTTTTGCAACTTCAGACACCTGGCCACTCTACTGTGGCTGGATGGTCTCAGATGGTTACACATATATAACTGTCACTTGATTCTGGCTGTCAAATGCAGCTCCTTTATTCTCTACAGAGCATTCATCCCTAGCAAGCTAGCTCTAGCTTTTTTTACAAGGTGGTTTCATGGAAATGTTCATACAGAATGAGAATAAGAACTTAAGTCTTTTAAGGCCAAGGTTCTGCAACTTGAGCAACACCACACACTCTATATTCCATTGTTCAAAGCAAATGAAAGTGAAAAGCCAGATATAAAAGATAGGAAAAATATATTACACCTCACTGTAGATGAAGTGGTAAAGGCACATTACAAGGGAGTGTGCACTTAGGGGAGAGAAGTATTCTCGTGGCCATTTTTATAAACATTTCATCCAAAGACTGCAAATAGAAAATGTACAGCTTTTAATGCCTTTATCAAAAAATGAGATTTTTAGGTTTATTGATTTAAACCTAAGTTCTATCTTAAGAAACTAAAAAAAAAGAGCAAACTAAATCAAATTAATCAAAAGAAGAAAATAATGAAGATTAAAGCAGAAATCAATGAAATAGATAACAAATATAATAGAGAAATCAGTGGAAATAAAAGTTGTTTCTTTGAAAATACCAACAAAGTTGACAAACTTTACTGAGGATCATCAAGAAAATGAAAAAAAATAAAATACAGGTTGACAAAGTCAAGAATAAAAGGAGGAGTAGAATCACTAAAAAATTAGAAAAATATAAAAAACTATAAAGGAATATACAAAAACTTTATGCCAATAAAATAGTCATTTTAGATGGCACACAAAGTTCTCAGAAATAAGCAAAACACCAAAACTGAATTAAAGAGAATTATAAAATAGCCTATTTTTCACAAACTCTTTTAGAAAATAAAGGTGGAACACTCATAACTATTATGAGGCCAATATTACCTTGATACCAATACAAGATAGTCTTTAAGAAAACTAAAAACTAATACCCATTATGGATATAAGATACAAAATGCTTAACAATATATTACCAAGGCAAATATAACAACAAATAAAAATGATTACACATCATGACTCATTGGGATTTATCACAGGAAATCAAGGTTGGTTTCGCACTGTAGTGTATATATATATACACACACACATTATATCAACATTATATATTGAACTATACATATCTGTGATGTTCATTACCTTCTGGTTTAATGCTTATTCAATAATAAAACTGCTTTTTCTACTATCTTTTTGGAGAGGCTTCCTGGTTTGGAAGAAGATAATTGTTATTAGTTTTTTTTCCAACACTTTCTGTAAGATTTACATTAGTATGTACAAATTTCCTGAATAGGTGACAAATTACTACTTAAGTATCTTATATTTTATTTTATTATTTTATTTTATTTTATTTTATTTTATTCTATTTTACTTTTTTTTAGTTTTGTTTTTAATTTTTATTTTGAGAGAGAGTACATGCATGCATGGGTGTGGGAGGGGCAGAGAGAGGGGTAGAGAGGAATCCTAAGCAGGCTCTGTGCTGTCAGCTGAAAGACCCACATGGGGCTTCATCCCACAAACTGTGAGATCATGACCTGAGCTGAAACCAAGAGTTGGGCACTTAACCAATGGAGCCACCCTGGCACCCCAATTATCCTATATTTCAAATACATGTATGACATATTTTATAAGGTGTCATAGCATAAAACAAGAACAATGGCTATCTTTTTTTTAAGTTTATTTATTTTGAGGGGGGTATCAGATAGAGAGGGAGATAGAGAATACCAAGCATATTCTGAGCACTGTCAGCACAGAGCCCGATGCAGGGCTTGAACTCACAAACCATGAGATCATGACCTGAACCGAAATCAAATACATAACCGACTGAGTCACCCAGGTGCTCTAGAAGAATGGCTACCTTATCAAATGAAGGAATGGTGCCAAACCAGATATCTCTTTCCCCAGGCATGAGTATTCATTAGATATCTTCATTATGTGTCCCACAGACACCTCAAAAGTTTAACATGTGCAAATGCAAACATGGCATCTAATATGTCCAAACTGTTTTGGTCTCCTTTATTGAGATCACTACTGACCCCAGTGTACAAATGAGAAGCATCATGCTTGATTAATTTTCTCTTATCCTAATCTCCAGTCAATCCTTGAGGATTATGAACTGTACCTCTTAAACATCCATCAGATCTATCAACTCTTCTCCATTGCTGCCATCATTATTCATTCCAAGCTATCACTTCCTAACTAAAATATATATATGTGTGTGTGTGTGTGTGTGTGTGTATGCATATATATATATATATATATATATATATATATATACACACACACATATATATGACATAACTTTTAAAGTTTTTCTTGCTCAGTTTATACTTGCAACATTGCTCTATCCCAAACCATACATCTTGCAATCTGGTCACATTGAACTCATTTCCATTTCTCACTCATAATGTTCTCTCTCTGCTTTTTCAAGGCTTGCTGCAATCATTATTTATTTCTTGGATATAGTGGCAATTTTTCTCTGCATAGTTGGGATTTATTCTATGTGCTCTCAGTGCATTATACTTCAACTTTAATTGTACTTATCCCATTGCATTTTAGATGTCTTCCACCTCTAAGTATGGCTCACAAGTACCTAAATTCCATAAACAAACTGCTTTTTTGTTCATGTTATTCATTTAGCAAATATTTATTGGGTACTAATACTGTACTAGAGACTTTTCTCAGTTTCAAAAATAAATGATGAAATACACTCATAATGTTTTTGATCTCACATAATTTACATTTTATCAAAAAGACAAAGAGAAACAATGAAGAAAAGGAAGGTATTTTCAGATAGTGATACTGCTTAGAAGGCAACAGAATAGTTACCTGGTTTGAAAGAAAAAGAGGTCTACCTTAGATATCATGATCAGAGAAAATTTGTCTGATGATGTTTTTGCATTATCTCACACAATTCTTGGTACTCAGTTCCAGGCATATCCAAGGAATACACCTTTGCTAAATATTACAATTCATGAATAACTACAAATACCCAATTAATATAAATGAGACTGCACAAAATTTTAAAAGCACTATTTCAATTAACAATAGCTGATATAAAAAATTTACAGATTAAACATTTACTCCAAGACAATGTCTGAATGAATTACAAACATTCTTCCTCTCATTTATGTCTCACAATGGTTCTATTCTTTTTAGCAAATGTGGAAGGTGGCTTAGAGAGAAGAAATCACTTGACTAAGGTCATAATGTTCAGAAGGGTGTATCTGGGTTTAAAACTCAATTCCACTTAACAGGAACCCATGGGGGAGGGGAAGAAAAAAAAAAGAGGTTAGAGTGGGAGAGCGCCAAAGCATAAGAGACTCTTAAAAACTGAGAACAAACTGAAGGCTGATGGGGGGTGGGAGGGAGGGGAGGGTGGGTGATGAGTATTGAGGACGGCACCTGTTGGGATGAGCACTGAGTGTTGTATGGAAACCAATTTGACAATAAATTTCATATATTTTTAAAAAAATAAAAATTCCATCTCACTTTATTTATTTATTTATGTATTTAATTTTTTTTCAACGTTTTTTATTTATTTTTGGGACACAGAGAGACAGACATGAACGGGGGAGGGGCAGAGAGAGAGGGAGACACAGAATCGGAAACAGTCTCCAGGCTCTGAGCCATCAGCCCAGAGCCTGACGCGGGGCTCGAACTCACGGACCGCGAGATCGTGACCTGGCTGAAGTCGGACGCTTAACCGACTGCGCCACCCAGGCGCCCCTCCATCTCACTTTAAAGTCCATACTGTTTTCAACAAACAGTCTGTATCATGAGTAACAAAGCAAAAAAGAATAAAATATCTCAGGTGAAGGAAAATATATACTGAAGATGCAACTTAAAGCACACCAAAATAACTCAGTAAATTTAAAATTTAAGGCTGTAATTAAGTAACTATTCTCAGTCTAGTGGGAAAACACCTAATCAGACAACACCAGAATAGGATTTGATTTCTGACACTGTTTATAGGCTATTTATAAGTTTATGCTCAGAACTCAAGAACAGAAACGAAGAATGTAAACAGATGATGCAGAGAACAGGAAGTGGAAATGTATAGCCTAATTTATAACATATAATTCTAAATTCAAAGCCAGACAACTTTATTAATTGTACTACAGTTTCCTCTGGCACAAGTTAAACAGACACAAAACTAAATCTCTAAAACACTATTGTAGAAAATTTATGCAGTTATCTTGAAAATGCCAATTATTAAAATATTTTAATTTTTAATGGTTCCTTGGAAAATGTAGCTGTCTGAATTTTTATTTGTTTGTATTCAATATAGAAGTTTTTATTCTTGAACTGTGAAGTAGATACTGTGGATTGCTCTTCTCAAATTTTTTAAATGTTTTTATTTACTTATTGTGAGAGTGACAGAGGGGGCAGGGAAGGGCAGAGAGTGAAGGAGACAGAGGATCCCAAGCAGGCTCTGCATTGTCTGCACAGAACCCCACTTGGGGCTCGATCTCATTAACCATGAGATCATGACCTGAGCTGAAATCAAGAGTTGGATATTTAATCAAAAAGGTGCTTCTGTCCTTCTCAATTTCCATTCCTTTCTCTTTTTTTAGAGAGGTGGGAAAGCTACAACTTTACCTTCCATACTTCCTTGTAGCCTTGGTTCTGGGTGTATAAGTAAATACATATATTTAAATAAACAAACCAGGGGCGCCTGGGTGGCGCAGTCGGTTAAGCGTCCGACTTCAGCCAGGTCACGATCTCGCTCTCCGTGAGTTCGAGCCTCGCGTCGGGCTCTGGGCTGATGGCTCGGAGCCTGGAGCCTGTTTCCGATTCTGTGTCTCCCTCTCTCTCTGCCCCTCCCCCGTTCATGCTCTGTCTCTCTCTGTCCCAAAAATAATAAACGTTAAAAAAAAAAAATTAAAAAAAAAAATAAAATAAAAAGGACTCATTGTCAGTAGTATTTCCTGCACTGAATCTAAATCCTGACATTTCTGCATTCCTTAAAAAAAAAAATAAATAAAAATAAAAAAATAAATAAACAAACCATAAGTGAAGAGCACATGTATGCGTTTTTAAAGTTAAAAATGAAGTAAAACCCAATTTCCTAGATATTTTTGTTTTTTTTGGTGGCAGATAGGGTTGCAGATATTTGAAAATTTTCTGTAGCCATCATTCAGGCAGGTCTCTTCATACAGCTTCCAATGTGTTGAAAAACATCTGTGGCATTATTAGTGGCAATTTCTTGATTCTGGATTTTCATTCCTTGAGTTTCATTTTCATGGGTGTATGCTTGAAATCATGGATCTTATTCTCATTGGTAGTAAGAGACTACTGTGGTATCTGGACATTATTCCTTACTGGTAACCAAGAACCTGCTCCTTCAGTGCTTATCATTTGTGACAGTACCTGTTTAAAATCACCTGGGTAGAGTGGTTTCTATTTCTTATACTTGACTTGACTGTAAATGGTTGAGAAATCAGACGCCCAGGGATAGGAATCTGGGATTTTTTTTTTTTTTACATGGCCTTCTTGGATATGAAATAGTCTGGCAGTTACAAGTGGAGGATGACAGTTCTGTAGTCCATGAAAACCAATGGTGAGAAAAGTCATAAGACAAGGCTTCAGTGAATAGAGTGATGGCTACAATAGAATGTTATGGTAAAAATGAGGAATATAAGAACTGGGAAATGGACTGGGCTGCTTCTGACAACACTGGAAAGTTTAAAGAAAGACACCTGCAAGCTCAGAATAGATTTTCCATATTTAGTAGTATCAGGGCTAATAAAGGCCAAAATCAGATGCAGAGTTTTATTCTGCTTTGAATTAATACATTTGTTTTTCTCTTATGTGAAGGCTGGGCCACTGATTGGGAAAAAGTGGAGCCTGAGAATTGGAATGAGGCCATGTAGGTGAATTTATAGGGATATAAGTTCTGTGTATCCCTATCCCCTGAGCCCTTCCTGACTGTTACTCCTACTTTGATGGAAACCTTTTAATCATTCTCCAGAGATAACTGCTTTAGAATGGAGTACCAATTCCCCTTACTGCACCATTCCTACTATTTATAGTCTCTAGGCAGATAAAGTGAATATTTTTTAAGTTTTATTTATTAAGTAATCTCTACACCTCATGTGGGGCTTGAACTTACGATCCTGGTGACAAATAATGCATTATTTTTACCTTTTATACTGGCAAAATAACTTGAAGAATTTATGTGGAGATGTAATCTCAACATTTCAGAAAGGGAAGGAAATCAGAGATTATATTGGAGCAACTTAATTGGTATGGTGTGCAACTGCTACCTCGAGCAGCCAGTAGTTCAAACATTTTAGGTGTTTGATCAAAACTAATTCTTACAGGTAGCCCACACTAAATGAATATGAAACACTGACATTTACATATTTACTGACTTACTTTACAAATTAAATTTACACTGACATAATTTACAAATGTAACTGGTCTCTTGTTCTGAAACCATGCTTATCTTTGCAGATCTTTAATTCCACTGGTTTGGGGCGCCTGGGTGGCACAGTCGGTTAAGTGTCCAACTTCAGCCAGGTCACAATCTCGCGGTCCGGAAGTTCAAGCCCCGCGTCAGGCTCTGGGCTGATGGCTCAGAGCCTGGAGCCTGTTTCCAATTCTGTGTCTCCCTCTCTCTCTGCCCCTCCCCCGTTCATGCTCTGT